>NC_133650.1:8314413-8542721 GCF_009905375.1 Apium graveolens | reverse complement strand
TAGAGCCCTAATAATTGTCCCTGGAGACTAAGAACTAAACCAAAGCATAGTTCAGTGTACACAAGATGACTATGATGACCTCAAGTCTAAGGATACTTGTACAACTATCACTATGTGAACAACTGCTGACACGTGAGTGAACTCCATCAGTTGTTCAGCTGTGCGAGTCATGTTCAGTGAACTTATTCTATAATAAGCACCTACATACTAGCTATAGTGTCACCACACAAATGTCTATGAGAACAGACATCCTTCATAATGAAGCAAGCATAGTATGTACCGATCTTTGCGGATTATTAATTACCAGTTAGTAATCCTATGACCAGGAACTATTTAAGTTTAGAGTTATCATCTTTTAGGTCTCACTATTATGATCTCATCATAATCCATAAAAAGCTTTACTCTAAACTATGGTATATCTTATTTAAACACTTAAATAGATAGCCCGTAATAAAAACAAAACAAGTCTTTTATTAATATCAATGAAATCAAAACAGATTACATAAAAGTTATTCCTAAATCCTAATACATGATTGGACTTAGGACATATTCCTTTCAATCTCCCACTTGTACTAAAGCCAATCACTCTGGTATCTAATACCCATCTTGTCTTTATGACGATCAAAGTGACTTTCATAAAGTAGCTTTGTGAGTGGGTCTGCTATGTTGTTATGTGTGTCAACTCTAATTCAATACAATACAAGAAATGTTACCGCGCTCCCACTAACCCTTTTGTAGACGCATGGTTCATCTACGTTTTTGATAAAATCAAACTCTTTGATTGTCTCATCAAAACGAATGTTCCATTTCGAGAAGCTTGCTTTAAACCACATATGGTTCGCAAGCTTACACACTAGGTTTTCATTTCCTTGGAAAGAAAACCATCTGGCTATTGCCAGATCTCATAGTCGTAGTAAGCAGCAATCGCAAGCAAAATCCGAACTGATTTTAACAGGGCTACAGGTAAAAGGTTTCATCAAAGTCAATCCATTGCCTTTGTTTGAATCCTTTTGCCAAAGCCTGGCCTTAAAGGTCTCCACCTGGCCATCTGCTCTAATCATCTTTTGTATACCGTATACATAGATTCATTCGGATTTCATGGCACTATGCCATTTCTCTGAGTCAACACTACTCATAGCCTCATTATAGGTCACAGGGTCGTCATCATCAATGATCGACAACTCATTGTCATTCTCAATGACAAGGCCATATTACCTCTCAGGTTGGCGAGACACTCTCCCTGATCTATGAATGGGCTGTTCCACAAAAGGTTGTTCAGTCAGAACAGGTGTTTCCACTTGATCCGTAGTAGTTTGTGCTTCTTGAACTTCATCAAGTTCAATTTTGCTCCCACTGTTTCCTTCAAGGATAAACTCCTTTTCCAAGAAGGTAGCATGTCTGGAGACAAACACCCGATGATCGGTGTAAAAGTAATACCCTAAAGTCTCTTTAGGATATCCCACAAAACTATTTTACGGATCGATATTCCAGCTTATCTGGGTCAACTTACTTGACATAAGCTGGACATCCCCAAATCTTAACGTGTTTAAGACTCGGTTTCCTTTCTTTCCATATCTCATACGGAGTTTGAGGAACAGATTTGGAAGGCACCTTATTCAGTAAATATGCTGAGGTTTCCAATGCATAACCCCATAGGAATACTGGAAGATTTGCATAGCTCATCATGGACCGAACTATGTCTAACAAAGTTCGATTTCTCCTTTCAGATACCAATCTGGAGGAGTCCACTGGGAGACTATACCATTTACTTTGAGATAATCTAGAAACACTCCATTAAAGTATTCACCACCTCGATATGATCGAAGAGTTATAATACTATGTTTGGTTGTTTCTCCACTTCATACTTATACTCTTTGAACTTTTCAAAGGCTTCAGACTTGTGTTTCATCAAACACATATCCGAATCTAGATCTATATCTATGAAAGTAATGAAGTATGAAAATCCACCCATGGCTTGCTTAGACATTGGTCCACATACATCTGTGTGTACCATTCCTAGCAAATTTGCAGCCCTCTCTCCATGTCTACTAAATGGAGACTGCAGTGCCACTATAAAGTGAGATTTTCATCATCCCTTTTCTTTTATTAGTTTGTTCAATCTGAAGTAAATTATGTCACATTTATACAGACCATTATTTAAAGTACCACGTCCATAAAGAATATTATCTCTAAGAATAGAACATTCATTATTCTCAATAATAAATGAAAATCCAGCCAAGTCTAACATGGGAATAATATTCCTCACAATCGAGGGAACAAAATAACAATTATTTAAAACAATAGTCTTGCCCGTAGGCATATGTAAATGAAATGATTCTACATCTTCAGCAGCAACTCTTGCTCCATTTCCCATCAGTAGAATCACCTCCTCTTCCTCAAGAGTCCTACTTCTCCTTGGTCCCTGCAACAAATTGCAGATTGAGAACCACAGGCGGTATCTAATACCCAAGTAGAAATTTGATTTAATGACATATTCACTTCTATCATGAACATACCTGAATCAGAAGCGGTAGTCTCACTACCCTTCTTCTTCTTCAATTCTGCAAGGTAAACCTTGCAGTTCCTCTTCCAGTGCCCCACCTTGTTACAGTGAAAGCAAACAACTTTGCTCTTGGGGTCTTCAGCTTTTGGTGGAACCGGCTTTTCTCACCTACTTTCTTCTTCTTGGAAGGTTCCTCTTCCTTTTCTTAGGATTGGAACCTTCACCAATTAGAAGAACAGAACTCTTCTTAGGGGGAAAATTCGATTCCGCAGTCTTCAACATGTTGTGGAGTTCAGGCAGGCTGACATCCAACTTATTCATGTGAAAGTTCACAACAAACTGCGAGAACGAACTCGGAAGCGATTGCAAGACCAAGTCTTGGCTCAGCTCCCCATCCATGGCAAAACCAAGTTGTCCAAGACGTTCAATCAAATTGATCATCTTAAGTACATGGTCATTCACAGATGATCCCTCAGACATCCTACAACCGAAACTCCTTCGATATCTCATATCGAGCTGTCCTCCCGCCACATCATACAACTCTTGTAGATGCATGAGGATAGTGTGAGCATCCATATGCTCATGTTGCTTCTGTAGCTCAATGTTCATGGAAGCTAGCATGATGCATTGAGCAACATTTGCATCATCTATCCACTTACGATACACAACATGTTCATCATTATGTGCATCACTAGCAGGTTCAGTAGGCTTAGGTGAGTCAATCACGTATTCCAGCTTCTCAATCCTGAGAACAATTCTCAAGTTTCGAAGCCAGTCAGCATAATTAGGACAGTCAAATTGTGAGCGATCAAGTATGCTCTCGGAGGATAGTGCAAGAAGACATAATGTAATATGTAAATCTGTAAATGATAACACATAACAACACTTAGCAAATATTCGATTTTATTTTAAAACCACTATTATGAATCGGCGTCTTTTTATCATAAGTGGACCCCAATAGTTTATCTCATTATTATCAACCACCCTACGTGAAAAATTAAGCATTCATAATGCTAGTGGGAATAGGGATCCTAGAATTTCCACTTACACAACCCCAGCTTTGTGCGCACGAAACGTCATTTACTGTTCAATAGGCAGGACAACTCTTGTCAATTAATCTAATGTTATTCCCCTAATCAACTTTAGCCTCTTGAATAATTGAGTCACGGCTGTGGGACGACAAACTCAATATTCTAAGTCAAGTCTAACCCAACATTTCGTACAATTGAATCAGTCCCCAAAGGCCCACGGCTGTGGCACGTAACGACCTTTAGATTCTTATTCAATATACACATCTCTATGTAATAGACAAGTATTTCTTATTTCGAAATCAAAGCCCTTGGCTGTAGCACGAAACGACAATGATTCAAAAATAAGAACCACTTTCTATCATGTTGGAAGGCTATGATCGACACAAGCCCGTTGTGTCATTGGCCAATTACTACTTGATATTATTTAATTTTAGAGGATTATTACGTACAATCATAATCATATTATAAAGAGATTCTTCCTTTTAAATTAAATATTTTAAATCAATAATCGATAATCAGATGATTCCCAGATCGGGTGGAGCATTGTCAAGAGGCGTCACTTAATAACCCTTTCTTACAGATAGAAATATGTTGTTGACAGAATCATCATTTCTCTCATATCAAAAATTCATATTCAATTACGTGTTTCATAAACACAAGAATCTCATGATTGTATTCATAATATTATTATTAAGGTTATGAAATAATTTCAATATACTAGGTTGTCTAACAAATGCCTTATGTTCATTTAAGTTCACCTAAATCTATCATCGCATGATAAACTAAGCATATATCACATATATCAACATGAATAAACATCAAGGTAGGCATGTTACATCATCTAGCACATTAGTCTAAGCATTATACATCTCTATGTATCTCATGAAGCATTTAAAGGCAGTTAAAACAGTCAAACACAGCTTTAAAACACTTCTGTTAGCTATAAACAGTTCGAAATAATTTCATAAAATATCATATAATATACCATTAGAAGCGTCTCGAAAAGACGAATCCAACGACACCAAAAACGCCCTATTCTGACTTCCCACGCGCCCTCACGCGCCGAAATAAGGTTCCCCACGCGCCCCACGCGCACACGCGCGTCACGCGCCTAACCCCTTATGCTGACGTCAGCATGACGTCATCAGCGCGTGTCTTCCACGAGCCGCACGTGGCACGCTAGCGCGTGAGCCCCACGCGCGCGTGGTCGACGCGCGGTCCTTCGTTCTGTTTCAGCAGTCGCCGTTTTTCCTCTTTTTTTTTTCTTTTTCGGTCACCGTGCCGCCGTACTGTACCCTGTACCTTTGCTTTTCTTTGTCCGTGCCATCAACAGACAGCATTCAACAGCATAAAATACAAACATATATATATATACTATATATACATATATTTATACTTATTAAATTACGAATTTAATTGTAAGAACTTCAAAATTCATAATAAAAAATCTATACATCATAAAATTATGAAAAAAATACCCAGACGATCTACAACACTTGTAGAACCCAGATCAACAATCAAAATTATTATGAGAAACGATTTCTCATCAGACAAAATTAATCCATGATATATCTTGTAAAAATCATAATTAATTCATACAAGCACATAAAATTCTGAAATTTTTACCACAAATCTATATGCATACAACCTAAGCTCTAATACCATTGTTGTATTTTTAATCACAGCGAAGGCTTGGTAAAAGACTTTTACACATATAAAATCCAAATAAAAGCATATAAATCGTGGTAAAAACATATGGATCGATTACCAACCTTTAATAGCGATCCAAAAGTAACGATCGGAGAACCTTAGCAGCTGCTCCTCAAACGTGAAGCACTTCACCGGTATCCACCAAGAAAACGACGTTAAGGAGGAGGAGGAGGTAGAGAGAATTAGGTTTTCTAAAAACTTTTGGGTTTTTGGGTTAGAATTAAAATAGGGTTTATAATAGTATATTTATAGGCAAAATTTTCAGCTGAAATTTTCCCATAAATATTATTATTATTATCCCATTTATTATTCTCATTAATAATTAAAACACCTTTTAATTATTAATCCTTTTTCTAAACACTTTAGAAATAATTCTCTCTCTTGATTTAATTTCCAAAAATTAAATCCTTAATTAATAATATTAAGAACTTTTCTTAATTAATTTATAATCAATTAAATCTCATTTAATCAATTATTAAATTTGCCAATTAATAATTTATTTCACAAATAAATAATTATTAGCCATTATTAATTAATTCCTCCACCATTAAATCATTATCTTTTTATGGTGTGACCCTGTAGGTTCAATATTAAGCCGGTAGTAGAAATAAATAATAATAAAACTATTTTATCATTATTTATATAAATTCTCTAATTTATGAAATATGATTAATTAATTAATCATATTTATTCTACATCGTGAGGGATACTTCTCAGCATATCGCGACTATCCGGATAATATGAATTCACTGCTTAGAATACCAAGAACCTATTCAGTGAATAGTTACCGTACAATAAACTCCTTCTACCCTACAATATCCCGATTAAATACAAGGCATGGATCTCGTGTCAAGCCTATCTAATCTAATCACTTGCTTACCATTTACTATGCTTAGTTCTATGCAAATTAGAAACTCCTTTCTAATTTCATTCACTCTGGCCAGAGATTCCTGAACTAGCATAAGTGGATCAGCCTTGAACATTCGCTTCCTTCACTGGAAGGGGTAGATCCTTTATTGATCATACACTATCTTCGTGTACAAATTCCTATACCCAGTAGAGCCCTAATAATTGTCCCTGGAGACTAAGAACTAAACCAAAGCATAGTTCAGTGTACACAAGATGACTATGATGACCTCAAGTCTAAGGATACTTGTACAACTATCACTATGTGAACAACTGCTGACACGTGAGTGAACTCCATCAGTTGTTCAGTTGTGCGAGTCATGTTCAGTGAACTTATTCTATAATAAGCACCTACATACTAGCTATAGTGTCACCACACAAATGTCTATGAGAACAGACATCCTTCATAATGAAGAAAGCATAGTATGTACCGATCTTTGCGAATTATTAATTACCAGTTGGTAATCCTATGATCATGAACTATTTAAGTTTAGAGTTATCATCTTTTAGGTCTCACTATTATGATCTCATCATAATCCATAAAAAACTTTACTCTAAACTATGGTATATCTTATTTAAACACTAAAATAGATAGGGCCCGTAATAAAAACAAAACAAGTGTTTTATTAATATCAATGAAATCAAAACAGATTACATAAAAGTTATTCCTAAATCCTCATACATGATTGGACTTAGGACATATTCCTTTCAGATTTATCATCTATGAAAGTAATGAAGTATGAAAATCCATCCATGGCTTGCGTAGACATTGGTCCACATACATCTGTTTGTACCAATCCTTGAAAATCTGCAGCCCTCTCTCCATGTCCACTAAATGGAGATTTGGTCATTTTACCTAATAGACAAGACTCGCATGTAGGATATGATTCAAAATCAAAAGGGTCAAGTAACCCTTCCTTATGCAATCTCCGCAGTCTATTTTCACTAATATGACCTAGCCTATAGTGCCATAAATAGGTCAGATTTTCATCATCTCATTTTCTTTTATTAGCTTGTTCAATCTGAAGTAAATCATGCTCTACGTCACATACATACAGACCATTATTTGAAATACCACGTCCATAAAGAACATTATCTCTAAGAATAGAACATTTATTATTCTTAATAATAAATGAAAAATCATCCAAATTCAACATAGGAATAAAAACAATATTCCTCACAATAGAGGGAACGTAATAACAATTATTCAAAATAATAGTCTTGCCCGTAGGCATATGTAAACTAAATGATCCTACAGATTTGGCCGCAACCCTTGCTCCATTTCCCATACATAGAATCACCTCATCTTTTTCAAGAGTCCTACTTCCCTTTAGTCCTTGCAATGAATTGCAAATATGAGAACCACAGGCGGTATCTAATACCCAAGTAGAAATTTGACCTAGTTACATATTAACTTTGATCATGAACATGCCTGAATCAGAAGCGGTGGTCTCACTACCCTTCTTCTTCTTCAATTCTGCAAGGTAAACCTTGCAGTTCCTCTTCCAGTGCCCCACCTTGTTACAGTGAAAGCAAACATCTAAATTAAGACAAGTCAACTTGCGAGCATCTAGTATGCTCCGGAGTGATAGTGCAGAAGACATGACCAATATAGTAAATCTGTAAATGATAAACACATAACAACACTTAGCAAATATTCAATTTCATTTCAAAATACTATATGAATCGGGTCTGTATTCATAAGTGGCTCCCACTAGTTTATCTAATTTATATAACCCCTAAATGAAAATTAAGCATTCATAATGCTAGTGGGAATAGGGATCCTACATTCCATCACACAACCTCGGCTGTAGCACGAAACGTCATCTGATGTTCAATAGGCAGACAACTCTTGTCAATTACATCTTATGTTCCCTAATATAACTTTAGCCTCTTGAATAATTGAATCACGGCTGTAGCACGACAAACTCAATATTCTAAGTCAAGTCTAACCCAATATTTTGTACAATTGAATCAGTCTCCAACGGCCCACGGCTGTAGCACGTAACGACCTTTAGATTCTAATTCAATGTACACATCTCTATGTAATAGAAAAGTATTTCTTATTTCGAAATCAAAGCCCTCGGCTGTAGCATGAAACGACAATGATTTAAAAATTAGAACCACTTTCTATCATGTTGGAAGGCTATGATCGACACAAGTCCGTTGTGTCATTGGCCAATTACTACTTGATATTATTTAATTTTAGAGGGATTATATTACGTTACAATCATAATCATATTATAAAGAGATTCTTCCTTTTAAATTAAATATTTTAAATCAATAATCGATAATCAGATGATTCCCAGATCGGGTGGAGCATTGTCAAGAGGCGTCACTTAATAACCCTTTCTTACAGATAGAAATCTGTTGTTGACAGAATCATCCTTTCTCTCAATATTGAAAATTCATATTCAATTACGTGTTTCATAAACACAAGAATCTCATGATCGTATTCATAATATTTATATTAAGGTCATGAAACAATTTCACTATACTAGATTGTCTAACAAACGCCTTATGTTAATTAAGTTCACCTAAATCTATCATCCAATGGTAAACATAGGCATATATCGCATATATTAGTATGAATAAACGTAAAGGTAGGCATGTTAAATCATGTAGAATATTAGTCTAAGCAATATACATCTCTATGTATCACATGAGGCATTTAAAAGTAATTAAAACATTTAAAAACATGCTTTAAAATACTTCTGTTAGCTATAAACAGTCCGAAAAAATTTCAGAAAATACAATATAATATACCATTAGATGCATCTCAAAACGACGAATCCAACGGCACCAAGTACGCCCCATTCTGATCAACCACGCGCCCCGAGAAGGTAAGCCACGCGCCGCCACGCGCACACGCACTGTCAGGCGCGTGTCTGACTGTCTTCCACGCGCCCCACGCGCACACGCGCCTCACGCGCCCCAAACCCTAAGATGACGTCAGCATGACGTCATCTGATGACGTCAGCATGACGTCAGCACAGTTCTGACCGTTGACCCGCGCGTGTCTGACACGCGCCGCGCGTGACACACGAGCGCGTGAGCCCCACGCGCGCATGCCAGACGCGCGGTCCTCCCCCCTGTTCTGACAGTCGCCGCCGCCGCCTTTACACTTTATCGGAAGCCGTGCCTCCATCACCATCTGTGCTCTTCTTTAATAACCAGCAGAATACATAATATAAATATACAACAAATTATATATATACATATATTTTATTATGAATTTTAATTAAAACAACTTTAAAAATTCATAATAATTAATCCATTCATCATAAAATTATGAAAAAATACCCAGACGATCTACAACACTTGTAGAACCCAAATCTACAGTCAAAATAATTATGAGAAATAATTTCTAATCAGTCATAATTAATCCATGATATAACTTGTAAAAATCATAATTAATTCATACGAGCACATAAATTCTGAAATTTTTATCACAAATCTATATGCATACAACCTATGCTCTGATACCATTGTAGGATTTTATCTATCACAGAAGCATGGAAAAACATTTTTCTTGATATAAAATCCATATAATACGCATATAGATCATGATTTAAATCGAGGGATCGTTTCCAACCTTTAAAAGCGATCCAAGAACCACGAGCGGAGATCCTTAGCAGCTGCTCTCAAGTGTGAAGCACTCCACCGATATCCACCAAGAAATCGGTGTAATGGAGGAGGAGGAGGTGGAGAGAATTAGGGTTTTGAAATTTTTAGGTTGAGGCAAGATAAGGGTTTATAATAGTAAATTTATAGGCAAAATTTTCAGCTAAAAATTTTCCCATAAAATATTATTATTATCAACCCTTTATTCTTATTAACCTATTAACTAATAATTAAAACACCTTTTAATTATTAATCCTTTTTCTAAACACTTTAGAAATAATTCTCTCACTTGATTTAATTTTCAAAATTAAATTCTTAATTAATAATATTAAGAACTTTTCTTAATTAATTTATAATTAATTAAATCTCATTTAATCAATTATTAAATTTGCTAATTAATTATTTATTTCACAAATAAATAATTACCAGCCATTATTAATTAATTCCTCCACCATTAAATCATTCTCTTTTATGGTGTGACCCTGTATGTTCAATATTAAGTCGGTAGTAGAAATAAATAATAATAAAACTATTTTATCATTATTTATATAAATTCTCTAATTCATTAAATATGATTAATTAATTAATCATATTTATTCTACATCGTGAAGGATACTTCTCAGCATATCGCGACTATCCAGATAATACGAATTCACTTCTTAGAATACCAAGAACTCATTCAGTGAGTAGTTACCGTATAATCAATTCCTTTCACCCTGCAATGTCACGATTAAATACAAGGCATGGAACTTGTGTCAAGCCTATCTTATTTAATCATTTGCTTTCACATTCACTATCCTTAGTTCTATTTAATGTAAATTAGAAACTCCTTTCTAATTTCATTCACTCTGACCAGAGATTCCTGAACTAGCATAAGTGGATCAGCATTGAACATTCTCTTCCTTCACTGGAAGAGGTAGATCCTTTATTGATCATACACTATCTTCGTGTACAAATTACTATACCCAGTAGAGCCCTTATAATTGTCCCTGGAGACTAAGAACTAAACCAAAGCATAGTTCAGTGTACACAAGATGACTATGATGACCTCAAGTCTAAGGATACTTGTACAACTATCACTATGTGAACAACTACTGACACGTGAGTGAACTCCATCAGTTGTTCAGCTGTGTGAGTCATGTTCAGTGAACTTATTCTATAATAAGCACCTACATACTAGCTTTAGTGTCACCACACAAATGTCTATGAGAACAGACAGCCTTCATAATGAAGCAAACATAGTATGTACCGATCTTTGCGGATTATTAATTACCAGTTAGTAATCCTACGACCGGGAACTATTTAAGTTTAAAGTTATCATCTTTTAGGTCTCATTATTATGATCACATCACAATCCATTAAAAAAGTTTTACTCTAAACTGTGGTGTATCTTATTTAAACACTTAAAATAGATAGAGCCCGCAATAAAAAACAAAACAAGTCTTTTATTAATATCAATAAAATCAAAAAAGATTACATAAAAGTTATTCCTAAATCCTCATACATGATTGGACTTAGGACACATCTCTTTCAATCTCCCACTTGTACTAAAGCCAATCACTTTGGTATCTAATACCCATCTTGTCTTTATGACGATCAAAGTGACTTTGAGAAAGTGGTTTTATTAAAGGGTCTGCTATGTTGTTATGTGTGTCAACTCTCTCGACGTTGACATCTCCTCTTTCAACAATCTCCCTAATCAGATGAAAGTGTCACATGACATGTTTGGAATTTTTATGAGACCTAGGTTCCTTGGCTTGTGCTATTGCTGCGTTGTTATCACAATACAACACATTAGGCTCTTCAACGCTAGGAACAACTCCCAACTCAGAAACAAATTTCCTCATCCAAATGACTTATTTTGCAGCCTCACTTGCAGCTATATATTCTGCTTCCGCAGTGGAGTCAGCCGTTGTAGACTGTTTGGAACTCTTCCAACTAATCACACCACCATTCAGAGTAAACATGTACCCTGACATGGATTTGCTATCACTTTCTGATTGAAAACTAGAGTCAGTATAACCCTATATTTTCAACTCAGATTCACCACCAAAAACAAGAAAAATGTCCTTAGTCCTTCGCAAGTACTTAAGGATGTTCTTCACTGCTTTCCAGTGGTCTTCACCTGGATTGGACTGATATCTGCTCGTCACACTAATTGAATAAGCAACATCAGGCCTAGTACACATCGCGTACATGATAGATCCTATTGCTGAAGCATAAGGAATCTTACTCATACTGATATCTTCGCCTCTTGGATCGCTGCTAGCTCCGTTTTATGAAATCGAGACATCTTTCTCCCGTAGATGTCAAAGCCCCTCCTTCTAGAGCCAAATATTGTTGGGAGAAATTCGTAACAACACTAATTCAAAGGTTACTGGAATCACGGAACAAATTATGTTAATTTGAGGATATTTTCATGAAGAACGTGAAGAACACAGGATGAAAATTGATGGGTGTTATAGCTGATCTTGTTCGATGATTCTTAGAATGCCAGAGGAATAGTGTTTATCCTCTCTTATTTCAAACTGTTGATCATCCGTAAAGAAGAGGCCTACGTACCCTTTTATAGGGGTTCAAGCTACACGTAGTTCTTGGAGGAAAAGTTACCTAGACGGGTTAGGGTTTGGTCCGGTCCATCAAAGCCCAGGTTCGTTGACCGTTTGATAGTTCGTAATAAGCCCATATTCTTCCATGGCCCAAGCCCAATTAGGCTGTAATATGTTATCATGGCATTAGGCGAAGATATCTCGTTAGTGAGGCACGAGAACACCTAGAGCCCTCACATGCGACCCCTTAGAGTCTGGTCATGTGAACCCAGAAATATGTAAGTAGTGTTGACCTCGATGAGGTCCTTCCAAGCGTAATATAGTCCCACTAGATTTCCATGATGTGTCCCAATAGGGTCATGTAGCCATAAAGTGTTGTAATAATATTCCTTGTGCAGTTGACATGTGATCGTGGACTCTCAGTTGTCTCTTCAAGTCTCTTAAAAATATGAGGTGAGGACTCCCCTCTTGTTAATATGGGGACATGATACCCCTCAAAGTGATATGATGGTAGGTCATCCCTTGTAGTAATATGGAGTCATGCATGATATGAGGAGAGGACTCCATTCTTAGTGATATGAGGAGAGGACTCATTTCTTAGTGATATGAGGAGATGACTCCCATCTTAGTAGTATGATGAGAGGACCCCCATCTTAGTAGTATGAGGAGATGACTCCCTCTTAGTGGTATGAGGAGATGACTCCCCTCTTAGTAGTATGAGGAGAGGATCCCCATCTTAGTGGTCTGAGAAGAGGAATCCCCTCTTAGTCGTATGAGGAGGACTCCCCTCTTAGTAGTGTGAGGAGGACTCCCATCTTAGTAGTATGAGGAGAGGACTCCCCTCTTGTTGAGAGATGGACTTGATCCCTGTCTTGTTGAGAGGTGGACATGACTCTCTTCCCGATTGAGAGGTGGACAGGACTCCAGTCTTGTTGAGAGGTGCACATGCCCCCTTACTGCTGGAGAGGCGGATAAGACTCACCTCCTAGTAAGAGGAGGGCAAGACTCACTTTCTTATAAGAGGAGGGCAGGACTCACCTCCTAGTAAGAGGTGGACATGCCCCCTTCCTGTTGGAGAGATAGACATGACTCACCTCCTAGTAAGAGATGGGCAGACGTCACCTCTTAGTTAGAGGTGGACATGACTATCATCCTTTATATATTCTCACGTGTCATCATGCGAAGTCGTGATCAACATGCGGTACATGGTCCCGATCCATATATAAATTAGGAGAGCTCTTCCATATTCTTGAGCTTGTTTATTAAACTCAATATTGTTAATAATTCTTGTAATGGGCCTGTTTAGAGCCCATGTCCATATTTGGGCATAACAATGAAAGTTCATAAAATTCTGGTAAGTTGTTAAAACTTATAGTGGTATTCTTTATTTCTTATTATTTTTAACCAAATTAAAAACATATAATTTATCATCTTTGTCCCCTTTTAGTTGTAACATTTTCTTAGTGAACAAATTTTCCAAGTTTTTACCAAAGATTAAACATCACTCTAATATTCTTTTTAAAAATTTAAAATTCTATATTAAAATAGATTAAATGTACTTTTTAGTGATATTTTTTTTATTTTGTTCAATTAAAAGATATAAATAAATTACAATCATATTTGAATCAATTTGACTGCATAAAAGTCAAATATAGTAAGTGGAAAGAGACGGAATAAGTAACATTCAATCAAAACATAATATTCATGATATTTCAGTTAGTACCGACTAATGATTCAAAATTACATAGATAGTCTGCGTCAAACCACTCAAAAGCGTGGATAAAATGTTAGTATAGTAGTCAAACTCGTGTATGGATGATAATCAATCAAAACGAATTTAGCAAAAACCAAATTTGAATCACTAAATTAAAACTCGAATTTATCGGGTTTTGTTCGAGTCCGGGTTTGAAAATCTTTACCAAAGGATTTCCAAAAACTCTTGTGATTCAAGGAAAGACGCATTGATCTAATGATATTGAAATTGTTGGGGTTGAATTATAGGTTCATAAGAGATGATGAATTAGACTTTTAAGGAATAAATTGTCGATAAGTCAATACAACCATATTAAGCTATAGTATACTTGCTTCGAACCCTACTATTGATAATATGTTTAACACTAATGTCATATTTTAATGCAATAATTTGTACAAAGTATAATCTATTTTGATACTAATATTAGTAATATATTATATTAAAGGGTTAAATGCACTTTGTACCATATTGCTTTGTTTTAAAAATAATTTTGTACAAGAATTTTGGGAAATTCAGTTTGCACCCCTACACTTCAACTTTGAGATTAATTATGTACCTCTTTTCAGAATTTTTTTGAATTGGGCAGGGGTAAAACTGGAAATTAAGCAATATAATTAATTAAAATAAAATTTATCTTGTTTAAATAATATTAAAAATTGTATATTTTTTAATATCAACTATAAAATAATAACTTTTTAATTTTCAAATAGCACTATTAATTTTACATTTGATTTTTATATTTATAATATCAATTTCAAAATTTTATTACTCTGACTAATTAAATTTAATTATATAATCAAAACTAATTGTTAAAATTATTTTTGTAGAATTACAAAATATTAGCATTAATAATATAAAATAAAAATCAAAACTGAAATGACTAGTATCATTTAAAAATTACAAAAACTTAAATTTTTGTATCAAAATTCAATTTTTAACATTATTTAAAAGATATAAAATTTAATTTACTTAATATTTTTGCTAAATTTCCGATTTTACCCTTGTTTAATTTAGTGTAATTATGAAAATGGGTACATGACTATTGCTAAAATATAAGTTAAGGGGTGCACTCTGATTTTCCCAAATTTCTGATACACATTTGTTTTTCATCAAAGTTGAGGGATGTAAAGTGCAATTAACTCTATATTATATATTCTAATGAACTACTTACACATGTATATGTAAAATATTATTTATATATTAATACGGGTTTCAGATCGGGTCATGTTCGGGTTCAGATCGGAAGAAAATGAGTTTTGGGTTTTCGGGTCGGATTCGAAACGTTATGCCTTAAACTCAAACTGGACCCGAAAATAGTTCGAGTTTAAAAATCAAATCAGAGATCCAAAATATTCAAGTTCATTAAAATTTGACTGGATCGATACAAATCGGATATCAATCGGTTCGATACAAATTAACATCCCTAAGCTCGTAATTTTCTTTTGTGAGGTCACGAGTTTGATTATGACGCGGCTAGAGCTTGGAAGCTGGATTGGACCGTAAAAATTGATAAAGTGAACCGGGCTTATATTTGGGCCTGAACTGGATCGGTACTTTTAACATACAGTACAATAACATAAAAATACATTTCGAAGTCTTTAACTCATGTCTGTTCTACAACTGAACCAGTTCGAACTGAATACATCTTCCGCAGGTTAGTACTTGTTCCTTAATCCTTACCATCATTTTTACATACATTATACATCATTATACAATCTACGTGTTCGTATTTGTATATGTGTCTTTAACTTCTCTTTCTCTCTTGTTAATGTTTCAATTACATGCTTCCAAGGTTAATTCAATCGACACCCTAACTTTAATGTTTTTCTTAATTATTGTTTATGTCCCACATAAGCAATTGCAAAATTTAAAATGAAAGCATTTTTTACAACTGTCGTGATTTTTGTTATAGCTTTGTAGTTTATTCATGAATTGTTTCTTTAACTTGGCTGATTTTTATTCAGTGATCTGGTGAGCTATCATGTTTTTGGCAAGAATATTTGGGAGGACACTTTGCACTGCTGCTAAATCCGAAAGTTCAGCTGCGGCAGCTGCTGCTGCTTCTACGGCTAGGATGGGGCATAACCCGCTTGAGGAGTTTTTTGAGACTGATAGAAGCCCGGACCAGGACAAGCCTGTTGTCTATGGTAGATTTTGTTCACTCTCTTTCTTTGGCTCCTTAGTAGTATTGTAGTTGGATTTTATTGTTATCTATTAGTAAGTCGTTAATATCATATTGTTGCAAGTTAATAGAGAGATCAGACGATGTTAACACAGAAAATCCAATTGCATCTTGAATAAATGATATTTGTAAACGTAATTTGATATGTCCAACATTGTATGAATCTCTGTTTGCGTATTTTAACTACCCGTATTTTTGAATAGCCAAGTCCTTTTACACCTTAATTTCTTTGTTGTATATGATTGAGTCATTGAGTTGGTTAGAATTTTGATTCAGGTCGGAGTTGGAAGGCTTCCGAACTACGTTTAAAGTCTTGGGATGATCTTCACAAACTATGGTATGTTTTGCTGAAGGAGAAAAACATGTTGATGACTCAGCGTCAGATGCTTAATTCACAGAATTTACGGTTTCCCAATCCAGAACGTATTCCCAAGGTACTATGATGCTTTAAATAAATTATTATTTAGTAACGAACTATGCTAGAAGTATCCTGTAAATTGCGAGTTGTAGGACATAACTGTCTAGCTTCACGGCTTCAACCCACTGCATGAGGAAGTGAATTGAAGTAGCTGTTGTTTGGCTTTTTGATAGAGATGAATGTATTGTTTTGACTACTAAAGGAAGCTAAATGAGTTTCATCAATGCAAAATTGAATCTTCTTTTCTAGCTATTCAGTTTGACAGGTAGAGTTTTTGATGAATTATTTAGCCTTATTAAGGTCAATATTCATGATTCGGTTAGCTCGTATCAGTTTCATTCAGTCTATAATAGCTGTAAAACATAAACTTTATGATTAAATCATCCAGTTTAACCCTCATTCAATCCTGCCTAGATGTTACTAAACCCCCCTCTATATGTTGCTTATGAAATCAAGTTCATTGTTCATTCTGTGTGTGTAGTTATCATATATTTCGTAAATGAATCATGTGCTGACTTGTAATCACAGATCGTGCTTTGTTCTGGGTTACATGGTTCATTTACATAGGGGGCAGGCATGATGTAGGGAAACTTTACCCAACTCAACCCATTTCTTGTTTGGAACTCACCACTGTAATCATTTACTGCAACTTCCATTACTAGTTTACCACGTGTATCTGCAACGTTGCTTGAAGTGGCTGATTATGACTTTAAGAGTACCATTGAAAAAAAACAAAAAAAAATTACTTGTGTTTCTTTGTTTTTATACTTGTCTCACTCTCAGCTTGTTCTCTTGTTGAATGCTTGTTTCTAATCTAATTATTTTTGCTTTCGGAATATCAAGACATTGAGAGTTTTACACAGTTCTCTCACAAAATGGGACAACTTACATATATCAAAACCCCCCTCATGTAGTCATTTACTCTATGTTTCCCCTTGAAAGAAATTGTCCTTGAAAGATTACAGCATGTCATTAAATTTTGATCTTGTTCTATCGCAGGTAAGGAAGTCCATGTGTCGGATCAAGCATGTACTAACTGAGAGAGCGATTGAAGATCCAGATCCGAGGAGATCTTCTGAAATGAAAAGGCTAATAAATGCTCTGTGATCAGCTCTATGTAGTCACTCTGATGTTTTTGTTGTCAGTGTTGCTAGTTGCTACCATTATCTTCATGCGGAAGAAGCAGTTTTTTTGGAACCTTCAAGAATCATTTGTACCGTTATTACTGGACAACTTACAGCTTGTGAATCAAAGATTTAAGTTTGGCCGGGAGATTTGGTATAACAATTTTCTATTTCTACAACAACAGATGAATGACAGATAAAAATGATGAAATTCAAATTCATATTAGAGCTAATAGTTGTATAATCAATTTTCTTATCATCTGACTAAAATCATAATCTTGTACCTTTGTGTAAACATACTCAACAAGATTTATCAATTGTCATAATAATTCTTGATATTTGTCAAGTATTTTTTTTGAGGGAACATTTGTCAAGCATTGTTAAAAACTATTTGCAAAATACACTTAAACGAGCTATCATATACAATTAATATTAAAAATATTAATATTAAAATTTCTAGGTAAAATTTTTCTTTAAGAAAACATATTGATTTAGTTCTATAATTTGGTCACTTTCCAATTTACATTAAGGATTTTTTGAAAAATACCTATATTGCAGAAAATATTTTTAAAAATACTAATATGTAACTTTATATACAACATTTGGAACCTTATATATAACTTCGAGCAATCAATCTCATATGCAACTTTAACGGTATTTTTTAAAAGAGCAGTGCTAAAGGTAAAAAATAACTCCTGAAATAGTAGGAGTAACTATTTTGAAACATAGTTATTTTTGATAAATTCCATTTACAATAATCAAGATTTTACAAACAAACGAACGACGTCGTATTGTTCCCCGCCCTAACCTTGCTTGTTGCTCCTGCAATCTCTTACACAACACAACACAACACAACACAACACAACACAACACATTCTCATTTCTCACACACAAAGAATCAAACACTTAACACACCTCCTAAAGAACCAAACAAAATGGGTCCGGGCCGGAAACGCAAAACCCAATCCCCTAAAACCCTAGATCCTCAAAACGACACCGTTTTCCCCATCAACAAAATCGAACCAATCCATCCCACCACCGCCACCAACAACCACCCAATTCGCCGGCGCGGCCGTCCGCGTAACCCCCCACAACCCCAAACCTCCGAGCCCACTCAACTCTCCTCTCCAAAACGACAATTAATTGACTCAAACGGCAATGGAGCAGTTCACAACAATTTAACTGAGTGGGACAATGTGTCGAAAGTTGTTCCGTCAATGGAAGCGGTGGTTAAGGTGTTTTGCGTGCACACTGATCCTAATTTCTCGCTTCCGTGGCAGCGAAAGAGGCAGTTTAGTTCTAGTAGTAGTGGGTTTGTTATTGGTGGGAGGAGAGTTTTGACGAATGCGCATTCTGTTGAGCATCATACGCAGGTTAAGTTGAAGAAACGCGGCTCGGATACTAAGTATTTAGCTACCGTGCTTGCTATTGGGACTGAATGCGATATCGGTGAGAAATGAGGATGATGTTAAGTTTGTGTACATTTTGTTATGTTTCGGTTTGCTTGATATAAACTGTTTCGGTTTGCTTGATATAAACTGCGATTGTTAAAGGATTAATTGTATTTGTGTATTGATGAATGCCGATAATAATAGTAATCCATAATATTACATTCTACTATTTTGTGTGGAGCTAATTTAGAATAGTTTGTTTTACTATTTCAATTTTGACTGTATAATACTCCCTCAGTCCCACGGGATTGTTTACGTTACTTTTCGGTACGCTTTTCAATGCTCGTTTAAAGTATACTTCCATAATTTTTTTTTAAAAAAAAATCTGAAAAAAAGTTTCATGTTTAAACTTTTATTCAAAAAAACAAAATAAAAAAACATTATGAAACTATACTTTATTGAAGTCTCGAAATACGTGCAAACAGTGCATGTAAACTATCCAGCGGGACGGAGGGAGTATATTTTTGATCTTACGATTCACTATTTGGTATGAGGCAACTAGGTTTTGGTGATTGTGTTTAGGATGTGTATTTTGTTTTTCAGTCAGTTTTGCCAGTGGCATACAATTACATAATCCATTGGCAGCTTCATAATGAATGGAATCTGTTTTCGAACCCGGAGCGGTTTGCATAATGCTTTTTAGAAACTTACATATATTCATGTGTGTGCGGTATTGGTTATGCGAGTTAGTGTCAAAGATGAATGCGAGTCTGTGTGTTGATGGTTTTTTTATATTTATGATGTTGAGGTTATAAGTTATGTTGCAGCTATGCTTACCGTGGCTGATGATGAGTTCTGGGAAGGGGTGTCGCCGGTGGAATTTGGGGATTTACCTACACTTCAAGATGCAGTGACAGTTGTGGGTTACCCAATTGGTGGAGATACGATATCTGTTACAAGTGGAGTGGTTTCACGCATAGAGATTTTATCATATGCGCATGTGTCCACTGAGCTTCTTGGACTGCAGGTAGATATTTTATTTTTATTTTAAATGTGTACAGATATTTGATTGCATCTGGAATTAGACTCACAACTCAAACTGTTAACAGATTGATGCAGCTATCAACTCTGGGAATTCTGGTGGACCTGCCTTCAATGACAGGGGTTTGTGTGTGGGTATTGCTTTTCAATCCCTTAAACATGAAGATGCTGAGAATATAGGATATGTCATTCCAACACCAGTCATCAGGCACTTCATCCAAGATTATGAGAAAAATGGAGGATATACTGGTATGTTCTGAAAACTCACTAATCAGATTATTTTAAAATGGCTTACAGTCCATCTATTCATGTGTTAGTATATTAGTACCAGTAAGCAATACTTACTCCCTCCGTCCCACCCACTAGTATACATATGGGGCGTGGCACGGAGGTTAAGAAAAAGTGTAATTTAAGTAAGAAAAGGGGATAAAGTGGTGGGACCGATTAATATGTAATGTATGAAGTGAGTGCAGTGGATGTGAGTGGATAGTACTTATTTTTATATTATAAAACTTTATTATTTTTGGAATGTATACAATTGAGAGAGACGTCCCAAAAAGGAAACTATATACAATTGAACGGGACGGAGGGAAGAATAACTTAGTCAGATGCACATCCCTACTTCTACGCTGTAATGCATGTAATTACATTTTAAGTATCCTAACTTCTACATTGTGAAAATAACCGACACTGTGCGACTGCAATGCGCTGTTATCCGACTGTATTTTGAACTTGTTTGCAGTGTGCTGTTATCTGATGTGTAGTTTGAACTTGTTAGTAATTTGTAAGTTTTGTGAGTAGCTTTGTTTTAGTTGCAAATTTTTTTGTTTAGATATATATTAACAGTTTAGCTTCTTGTCTTCTAAAATGTTCTGTTTGTTATTTATTTTATTCTGCTCACCTCCTTCTGCAGTTTGTTACTTCTAACTTCAATGTTTGTTAAACCAGGCTTCCCTCTTCTTGGGATTGAATGGCAGAAGATGGAAAATCCAGATCTGCGCATGTCAGTAGGGATGAAATCTAATCAAAAGGGTGTTCGAATAAAAAGAATTGATCCGACTGCACCAGCATTTCAGGTTTTAAAGCCATCAGATATCATACTAAGTTTTGATGGGGTTGATATTGCTAATGATGGGACAGGTAGGAGCTTTTTCATTGCTTACTACACCGATTTGATTAATGGTTTTTAGTGCTAGTGTCTCTGTAATTTTAGGCAGTCCGAGTTTTAAGTATCTGTATTATCTTTCTAGCTGGTTCTACTTATTCGGGTAGTTGCAGAGTGTCTGCTTTCCACATAAGAGATTCCATTTTATTCAGTATAGTAGTTTTGTTTAGATAAGCACGTTTGTTTAACCCAGGGATATTATATATTTCCTACTAATTTACTTTTTTGTAATTTTCAGTTCCTTTTAGGCATGGAGAGAGAATAGGTTTTAGTTATCTCGTTTCACAGAAATATACGGGAGAATGTGCAGCAATCAAAGTTCTGCGCAACTCTGAAACACTTACATTTGATATCAAACTTGAGTCGCACAGAAAGTTGATTCCAGCTCACAACAAAGGAAGACCCCCTTCGTATTACATTATTGCAGGATTTGTTTTTACAACCGTATCAGTTCCATATCTTCGTTCTGAGGTACACAACCATCCAATACTTTCTAAACAAATATGGATATGTGTGTGTGTTTGTGGTTAGAATAGTTCAAATACCAGCTAAATCAAGGTATCACTTGCATATTTTCTTTTGAGCATTATGTTTCTTCCCTTGTAATACTGATCTAAATTTTAGAGGCACTTGAGATTATGATTAAGAAAGTAGTAGTTAAGAT
This sequence comes from Apium graveolens, assembly GCF_009905375.1. Lineage (NCBI taxonomy): Eukaryota > Viridiplantae > Streptophyta > Magnoliopsida > Apiales > Apiaceae > Apium > Apium graveolens. Next base: position 8,520,660 of record NC_133650.1, on the reverse strand, counting down.
CTCCGTCTCTTAAGAATTATTTGAAAAGTGATTGAAACAAGAACAGGGCTTTTTACCTACTACTAGTTGTTTGTGTGCTAAATCATATTCGGTAATTTTTCTATAATTTTTTCCCTCAGGTTTAGGTAACCACTATTTAGACATATGATTAGAGGCGATAATGCTTGTTGCTTGATAGTAGTAAAAGAAGTTCTAGATGATGGCAGTAAAACAGGGAGAAACAGAATCTCAAATATTCTAGAAAATACCTCGGATGAAAGTTGAAACAGGCACAAGTTTTTAAATGGATTCTGATGCAAAGATCAGAATATGGCATCTAGATTCTGGTGTGATGACTATTCTAAGAATTTCCGAGGGTCTTGTTTTCAAATGAAAGTTCCCTTTGAATTATACAAGATTTTAGTTTGCTACACGAGGCCTCCTTCATGTTCCTTCCTTAAAAACAACTAGATAGCTGTACCTATTAGTCAGTAGTTTGTTGATTTCCAGCTCCAAAGAAATATTTCAAGGTTTACGAGCTTTAAAAACTCTAATTTGGGCGTTAATGAGTAGGTGGCTTGCCAGTTATGATGCTCCGTAGCCTCCATTGCCACTTAAAGAAAAATTGCTTTACAATTGCATAATTTACCATGTGACAGAATTATTTATGTAATGATTATAATTTTTCTGTTACCTAATAAAAACTCTTTTTGCGTGCTTACTCAGTATGGAAAGGACTATGATCTCGAAGCTCCAGTCAAGTTGTTAGACAAGCTTTTACACGAAATGCCTCAATTTCCTGATGAACAGATTGTTGTGATTTCTCAGGTTCCTTCATTGATTATTTTTTTAACCTGTGCTATTGTTGAATGTAGGTTTTATCATAATTGTAACCTTATATGTTACATTATTTTCAAATTCTTCTAAAGGTACTCGTTGCTGATATTAATATTGGATATGAGGACATTGTCAACACCCAGGTCAGTTTTAATTGACCATGCAAGTGTTATTGCCTGCGATATATTGTCTCATCTGTTTAACGCATGTTGGTTTTGCTTCATTACATACATCTAGGTTCTTGCTTTTAACGGTCAACCTGTGAAGAATCTAAAGAGCTTGGCCAGCATGGTAGAGAATTGTGATGCTGAATTTTTGAAATTCGATTTGGAATACGAGCAGGTAAGTCTTCTTCTCTCTTCCTCCTCTTCAATGCGTCTATTCCAAATATTGTTTTTTAATGTATATTATTGTGCAGATTGTTGTCCTTCAGACAAAGACAGCGAAAGCGGCGACCTTAGACATCCTAACGACACATTGTATACCCTCAGCCATGTCAGATGATCTTAAGTGACTAGGCTCCTATAACGGTGATTCCTTTCAAGATGGGGTCATATGTTTCATCCTTAACAAACCCCTTGGTCTCCAGCTCCAGCTCGAACCAGATCTAGTTCCATGTTGAGGCCGAGCCTTGGAAAAAAAGTGTTTTCTCTGGTAGTTGCTATATATAATTTGTGCTTGCAACTTTTTTTTCTTTGTCAATTTCTTTGCGCTTGCAACTTTTTTAGTAATATTATATTATTATGTCGAAATTGAGGTTGATAGAAGCTTTCAGTTTTAGATATTGCAAGTCTGGGTAATCAGGGTTGGAGCTACACCAGATATGAAATCAGTATTAAGTTTCTTGTGACTTTCCTATTTTGGACCCTTAAATCTTGTAGAGTTGTGATGATAGAAGTTCTTCCGGGCACTATGGCATGTGACACAAGTTAAATTTGTGTAGGATTAGACTGACAACTACATTTGGGAAACTACAGATTCATACTAAGGTATTTGTTTACAAGTTTCGGACTAAATCTTCTATATTAAAAGAAAAACTATTTGACCTTGATCCTTTTCTGTTTGTATATGTGCTGCTCGTGTGAAACTTCTAGGTTCCTTGTTACTACTAATAGTAAACAGAATTAGCCGGATTGGTTAGGCTAGCAAGTGGTGAAAAGGTCTTATAATAGTTTATGAACTTGTAAAAGTCTGTGTTTGAAGGACTTATTCTTCAGAAATAAGCCCTAATTTCCAGGAAAATGCTATAAAAAAGAACAGGGAGATGTATGTCTTTTTAGATGACCGACCACGATCAGCTTCCAACATTTTTAAACCGATGTAATTAGATCGGGTTATACAAACGAATCAAACCCGGCCAACCCAACCCATGAACACCATTCCGTGACTCCGGACCTTGCCTCGTATAGAAGGGAGTTGTAACCAGAACCAAAGTTATCTTGTTAACGTACATTGGACTCTATATAATAATTAAGCTCTACTTAATGAAAAATAGGGGTACAAAATTAATTTTCAAAATAATTACAAAATGACATTTGCCGGATTTTTATTGACATCCCTGCATTCACACTAACAACACCTATTAAATTATTCTAATTCTATACTGCCACATCATTCATTCCACATCATTTTGTAACAATTTTTTGTAATTTTTTTTTGCGCCTCAAAGCATTTATAAGAATTGATTTTCAAAAACTGGAGTATAACAGTACTAAGTTGGCGATTACATATTTACATTCTCATCCAACTTGATACCATCAGCAGCGCATCAATTTTGCAGGATGGTGATGTTTCACATGTCCTCCTGTTATTCTTCTTACATTATAAAATGTTATAGTGTTATTCCTTTTACTCTATAAATAATTATGAAGTAGCAAGACCATTGTATTGTTCTCTACTTCCATCACGCAGTCCAAATGTACCACTTCTTACAAATAGGAAACACCAAAAACAGTTTACCAAATTGTCTGAAATTGACAAGTTCCCCAGGCCGGCACCAACCGTTTCGATATATGTAGCTTTCCTCAGGCCGTTCAGTAGGGTCATATCAACTCTTTGCAATCATTCACTATTATAGTTTCTTCAAACATTTATCGAGTCACCTGAAACATCAACACTGTCACACGCATTATCTCCTCGATTATTTCCACCAAAGTTCTTGAAAATAATCGCAAACAGCTTCTGTTTTGAATCCCGCAATGTCATTGTTCCCTCTAGGATTAGTTTTCGTTCCGTTCCTGCTCTTCCCGATGGCCAGCTCAGAAGAACAGGATGTCATAACGGCGTTGGTGGAATTCATGGCAAAACTTTCTCCTGGCAATGTTCAAAGAGATTTGAATTTCGGATGGAATGATACTTCCAACCCCTGCACCGATAAGTGGGAAGGGGTTACTTGTGATACTAGCTTAAATTTCGTGAAAAAGATTGTTCTTGATGAGTATAATCTTACTGGAGTCCTTGATGCTGAGTCTCTTTGCCAGACTAGTACACTTCTTGTTTTGAGCCTTGTTAAAAACAATATTGCTGGAGAATTAGGAGAAGAAATATCAGGCTGCAAAAACCTGACTCACTTGTATTTAAGTGACAATCGTTTTTCGGGATCAATTCCTGATTCTGTCTCCGAGTTGAGTAATCTGAAAAGGTTTAATGTATCACATAACAACTTCACTGGAGAGTTGCCTGATATGTCAAAGGTAACTGGCTTGTTAAGTTATCTGGCTGAAAACAATCAGTTTACTGGAGGGATACCTCAACTGGAGTTTTCGAATTTAGTAGAACTCAATGTCTCTAATAACAATCTTAGTGGCCCAATTCCTGATGTTGCTGTTCGTCTCGGCAACAGAAGCTTTTTAGGTAATCCTGGATTGTGTGGAAAGCCACTTTCAAACGTATGTCCAATTGTTTCTCCCCCGCCTGGAAAGGGATCGCAATCTTCATTGAGTCAGTTTCTTATGTACTCTGGCTACGCTGTTCTTGCGTTGATTGTAGTGCTTTTCGTTGCTTTCATTATGGTCAAGAAAAGGAAATCTAAGAATAAGGTTAAGATCTCTCCAAGGGAAGTAAGGAGAGATGATAGTGATGCTACTACCACTAATTTTATGACAGGAGGAAATAGGTCCGAATTTTCACTGACATCTGCTGAAACGGGAAGTGCTGCATCATCCCTAGTTGTGGTTTCTACTCCAATGGTGAATGGGATGAAATTTGATGATCTACTTCGAGCTCCAGCAGAATTACTTGGACGAGGGAAACATGGAAGCCTCTACAAAGTCACGCCTAATGGTGGCGTGAACCTGGTTGTAAAGAGGATCAAGGACTGGCCGATTACTAAAGACGACTTCAAGAAGAAAATGCAGAGGGTTGGCCAAGTGTTACATCCAAAAGTACTCCCAATTGTTGCCTATTATTGCTCCAAGGAAGAGAAGCTCTTAGTTTATGAATATCAGCGAAATGGAAGTCTCTTCAGAATCCTTCACGGTAAATCTCTCCTTCTATACTCTTAAACTTCATCTTTCAGCCCACAATGGTTGACTCAGTTGGTTAAAGAAATATAACTATACTCTTGGTCACAAGTTCGAATCCCACGGGAGGAGAATTATGATTATGGCACATGAGTCAGAGTCTGTCACGTAAATGCGGTTTACCTTGCTTCACGTGGTTTGCAGGCTATTGCGTGAGCCCGTAGGGTTTATCCAGTGTGCACCCGAATGATAGCGACTGCGGGTTTCTTACGATAATCATACATCTAAAGTATCTACCTTAGTCCAGTATATTAATGGCTCATTTCTAATACCAGGTTTACACAATGGGCAAATGCTCAACTGGGGAAGCAGACTAAACATGGCCGCTAGCATTTCTGAGGCCCTGGCTTTCATGCACGAGGAGCTCGATGATGATGGGATAGCTCATGGCAATCTGAAATCATCCAACATCATGCTGAATGAGGATATGGAAGCATGCATTAGTGAATACGGCCTAATGGTAGTTCACAAGGAAACCAAAACAAAAGCCAACAACATACAAACTGATAGTCCTGATGTCGGTCATTCATACACCTTCAAGGATGACATCAATAGCTTGGGTGAAATTCTTCTAGAACTGCTAACAGGACAAGTAGCTCAAAATAGAGGGCCTGATTTGGCTAGATGGGTACATTCAGTAGCCAAAGAAGAATGGATGGTTCAAGTATTCGACAAGTCCCTCGCTGCAGAAGGTGCTAGTGAAGAAAGGATCGTAAATCTCTTGCAGGTCGCCTTAAAGTGCATAAATGTTTTGCCAGATGCCAGGCCAAATATGAATCAAATTGCAGACATGATCAACTCTATAAAGGAAGAAGAAGAAAGATCCATTAGCTGTTAACCTATATTTACATTTTCTCAAAACATGCTCAACACATTTCAGTTCATCATCATCTTCATCTCGCGATAAATACATATTTAGCTGTTCAATTTCAAATAATTCCGAATGAATCTCAAATTCATAGGCATTGTAATCGCAACATAATTCATTCATTTATTCATATTTCATATGCACTCATTCATACATCAAAAAATATATTCTCCATCTTACGTAAAATAAATTCTAATACATAGAAATAACACTACTTTAATCCTTCGCCATCCTTTAATCTCGCAATAAATACATATTTAGCTTGTTAAAATTTAATTCAATACAAAATAAACTCGAATTCAAGAGCATTGTAATCTTAATATAATTAAATCAATCGAATCATTTATTCATTTATTCGTATGCACTCATTTATACATCAAAAAATATATTCTCCATCTTACGCAAAACAAAATTCTAATGTGAGAGAAACAACACTACTTTTAATCCAATCCTCGCAATCTTCAAATCAAATTCTTCGCATCCTTCACATCCTCCACCGATCCTCCTTTCACCACATTAGCATATCTCGACGAGAAATTGTGAAACAAATAATCATCAACCTGATCCGAATCGCCATTCGTTCCCGGTCCTTCATCAAAATTTAGCGCATAACTCAACGGATCATACTGAAACTTCGAACTCTTACTACTCCCCAAACTACTCTTATTATTACTCCGATTAAACCGCCGAATAAACGTCTTCCACTTCGGTCCGGCGACAATCTCCGACCACTCCCGAACCTTCTTAACCGAGTTAATTCCACGAGTCCAGATTGCATCCTCACTTTCCGATGACCGGAATTTGCTCCACCACCGACTTCCGGCGGCCGGAGATGATTTTTCCGGCGAGTTCAAGTACGGTAAGCAGAAACAACAGCGCCGTTTAGCGAAGATCATCTCCGATTGTGCATCTTCTTCAACTGATTCTATATCTATAGATGAAAAATCATGGCTATTGATCGCCATTATCAACAAAACTTAGTCGTTTCGGAAAATAAATTCGTATTATTTTCCGAAACGAAGTTATTTTTCGACAAACAAACGGAGGCTTTGTTAATTTCTGTTTCGATGGAAATTATAAATAAACACAATAATGTCTGAGTCTATCCATCTGTAAATTGGTAATCGAAAATTTTAAAATGCCCAGCTGTAAGCGGAGATTTAGTTTCTTTTAACGGCTATAATAGATAAAATTTAACCTCGACCGGGAAATGCCGGTTACAGAAATGTTGATGGGCTTTGGTGGGGTTGTATGACTGGCGCTTAGGTGGCAGGGGCTTTGTTTAATTCTATTGGTACTTCTATAGTGGGGCTAGCCAGCATGATATTGATTAATATATAATAATGTTTAGGTGTCATCTTTATCAAATTATGGGGGTAAAATAGTAAATTTGTTTGCACGGTCGAACTCGAACTTCAAATTACTCGGCCCTTAACGTTCACGAGTTTTATCGAGACGGTATTATTTTTTAATAGAAATATATTTTTATCTAGAAATTTAATATTTTATTAATATTTTATATATTTATTAGAATCGAATTCGAGCCTGACTTATCATATTTCGAGTTTTTGTTAATATATGGTGAAATTGATTCAAGTTTTCGAGCCGAACTTGAGACTACCGGACTATTTACGACCCGAGTTTTATGCTTGATTTAAAATTTGGGTGAAACCGATTTCGTGCTCGAGCCCGAACATTTTTAATCGAGTTCAAGTCTGAAAGTTTTCGACTCGGCTCGGCTTGATTATACCCTTAATTGTTATAAATTTGGTATTTTGAAGTGAGTTAATTACCCAAATCTCAATATTTAATAAACTATTATTAAATGTTAATATATTATCAATAAGTTGATCGTAACATAATATCAACAAGTTATTTATTTAATAGTTGTAATTTTTTTATAAATAAAAAAATAATTAAAATCACGTGGTTGTACATGAGTATAAAGTTAGTATATTGTAGTTAGCTAATTACTCAAGTCTTAGAATAATTTTATTATATATCAGTATTAGATTATATAGGTTTAGCCATCCAATATAAAGAAACAAATATATAACTCGATACTTGATGTTATCAAAATATAATCAAATGAGCCTCTAGCTCAATCGGTTGAAGTCAAATGTTTGGATATAGGTGTCACAGGTTCAATTTTTACAAGCCAATAATATTTTTCCATATTTATTTAAATAAGGGCGCAAAATATTAATTTCAAATTATATGTTTTCCCTAAAAAAATTGAACCTATCGAACTTTTTATGACCTGAATTTCGAGTTTAAAATTTAAAGTTCGGTTGAACTCGAGTTCGTGCTCGAACCCGAACATTTTTAATCGAGTACGAGCCTGACAGTTTTCGACTCGACTCGAATTGATTATACCCTTAGTTGTTACATGAGTGTAAAGTTAGTATCTCGATGTGAGTTAATATCCGATTTTCGATAATTAATAAATTATTATATGGTAATATATTATCAACAAGTTAATATGATAATATATTATCAACAAGAAGTTATTTATTGAATGTATAAATTAAAAAAAATATAATCTCGTTGTTGCACGTGAGTGAAAAGTTATTATATTGTAATCATCTAATTAACCAAGTCTTAGAATAATTTTATTCTATATAAATATTGAATTATATAGGTTTAGTCACCCAAAAGAAAGAAATAAATATGTAACTCAATACTTGATTTTATCAAAATTTAACCAAATGAGCTTTTAACTCAATTGGTTGAAGTCATATATTTATTATAAGTGTAAAGTTAGCATATCGAAATGAGTTATTCAATCAAGTCTCAAATCATTATGTTTTATATAAATATTAAAATAAATATAAAATTTAATATAAGACAAGACACCTTGTGTAAATAAACAAGTTCTAACTCAATACTTAATATTATAAAAGTTTAACCAAAAGTGTCTCTAGCTCAAGTAGTTGATGTGTTTAATTTGCAAATACTTGGCATAGTTTCAATTCCTATCAACAACAACTATTTTTGATATTTATTAAAATACATGGGCAAAACAGTAATTTCGAATAAATATTTCTCTAAAAACTTGATGCTGCAGATTATAAAATAACAGATTTTATATTAATATTAAAATAAATATAAAATTTAATGTAAAGCAATACAACTCATGTAAAGTGTCTCTAACTCAAGTGGTTGATGTGTTTAATTTGCAAATAGTTGGCATATGTTCGATTCCTATCAACAACAACTATTTTTGATATTTATTAAAATACATGGGCAAAATAGTAATTTTGAATAAAATATTTCCCCCCAAAACTTGATGTTGTAGTATTATAAAGATAGTAGAAGATAATAGATGTCCTCCAATTTAATAAACACAACACCAGTCTCCGTTGTCGTGTGTTTCTAATAGTATGTTAATCCACAATTTTTAAATCCTGATTATTGTGTGAGGTTTTATTTACAGGATTTTTTTTTAATATTAGACTGCCCGGTATCTCATGGTCACATAATTCCTGAAAATAATGAGAATCGTGGATGTCAATGGACCTCGGATGTAAGTGGTATGAGTCGTACTACATGTAATAAATTTGAAAAAACTTCATTTTGTCTTTAATTATTTTTATCGGGTTTGATTATTTAAATTAACCATTGGTACAATATTTATATATTTCCAATACATTGCAAGTTGCACCCGTAAATAAAAGATGCAGAGTGCTCAGGAATGATACAAGTACACCGCCAAAAGGTATTATTTTCTCGGTATTTATATACTAATATTACCTGTTTAAAAATATAATTGGATAATGTTGTTCAACTCAGTATAAATGTTTATTATTTTTATGTGTTTCAATGTTGAATTACAGTAAATGCATCTAGCAATATTAAATCGAGGAGCCCTCTTTATGATATATCTAATTCATATGCCAAGATGTCAAAAGGTCCATTAATGAGTACAGTTTTGGAAGATAAAATAAAAAGTCTGGCCCAAGTTGGTATAATTGAACTCCAACATCCTAGATTTTAACATTTTTATGTTTATTCGTCTATTTCACAGCTAATGTTTTCATCATTTTGCGACATAAAATGTATCTGAAAATATTAGATATAGTAGCCCTCTTTCTGATTTATCTAATTCATCTGCTAAGAGAACCAGAGGTCCATCAATTAACACAATTTTGAAAAATCAAGTAAAGAGTCGACCTCAACTAGGTACTCTATGACCAATTTAGAATTGTTCATATTTTCCCACTTAATTTTTATAATTATGTAATAATCTAAAATTTAGATTATTCATTAATCAAAAATAACGTTTGTATGTTTTGCTCCAGGTACAAATTTGGTGGATGCTAGATCATCATCTGGAGTAAAATATTTGTTTGACAGTTTTAATGAGGCTGATGAAGTTAATCATTTCGAAGAAGAATTATTGGATGAAGATTGGTGACATGATTGCATAACGTTTTGATTGTGTTTTGCTCAATTTTATTGTTTCAGTCATGTCCTAACATACCACGTTGAAATACAATTTAAACAACGACATCACAGATAATTCAGATTTGTGGGCAGGTTACATGAATTTTCGAGGTCCATATTACATTTGCAATATGTGTGGTGCCATTATGTGGAATAATGAGCGAAACAACAAACTGCAAAAGTATGCTCAACCTACCTTTTCCTTACGTTACAAGAATGATCAAATGAGGTTACCTAAAGAAAAAGAAGCACCATAACCCTTAAAAAGTCTGCTTGGCAACAATAATTGAGCTTCACATTTTATGCCAAATATTCGTGTGTACACCTCTATGTTTACAATGTGTTCAAGTGGTGGGAAAGTTGATCACACGATAAACAGGGGAAGTTCCCCTTATTGCTTTAAAATTAAAGGTATGAACTTGCATTTACTTGGCAGCATAATTCCCGGAGAAGGCCAGAAGCCGAGATTTTGTTAGGTATATATATATATATATGACACCGATAATGAGATTGATAATAGGATGGACCTGATTGGCAATACAAGGGATTCTGTTGATCAGAGGATTATTGAGGATTTATCGCGTATGTTGTATCATTATAACAAGTTGGCTAAACATTTTTTATAGACTCGAGAACGATTTCAAGAAAATGAAGTTGATGAGTTTAAGTTGATCCATCTTTCGTCTAGATCTTCCAGTGGTCGACCCAATGTTATTGGCCCCAACAATGAGATTGCGGGTCTTATTGTCAATAAAGATGTCGATACTGTGGGATGTAGGGATACAATTGTAAAAAAATCAAGGATCATTAAAGCGAGTTTGGGAGACTAATGTTTTTTTATGCAACTTCAGTATTCTCTTTAATTCCCACAATTGAAGATGATGACATTGGGGAGAGCAAGAAGAGGGTGTATGTTACAATGAGAGAGTATTATTGTTACAAGTTAATGATCCGCTTATGTGAAGTTATATTATCACCGTTACTAAATTTCATTGAATTGTTTTAAAACAAATTTGTTCCATAATATAAGATTTTGTAACATACCTATTATTCTACTTCATAACCCATCAACTCTCTTATATGCTATATGTTTAACTCCTCATCTTGGTGGTCGTCTTTGGCAACAATATATTGTAGATGCATTTTGTGCAATTGAAGTACCGTCTTGATTGAGTTAGTACACACCAGACAACAATACGTGCTGATTTGTATAATTCCGCGTGGAATGCTTTGCGCAAGGGGGTCCATTACTCTGATCACGTGGATAAAGTTATAGTACTTCCAACATCTTTCACTGGATCACAACGTTGCATGTCCTGACACTTTAAATATGCGCTTGCACTGTGTAGAGCAATTGGACACCCGTCGTTGTTTCATACTATGACATGTAATACTAAATGGTCTGAGATCAGGAAAAGATGAAATTTTTGCCCGGTGTTGATGTTTGTGATGCTCCTGATATTGTTGCGCATGTTTTTAAGCTTAAGATTGATCAACTATGTGATTTGATAAAGAAGAAAAAATATTTTGGTACATGTTTTGGAAGTAAGTATACTTTTTTACTTCTTTCACGTACCTTATAGTATACAAAATTATATCTGAATATATATATACATATATATAATGACACCCACATATTATATTTATGATAAAAAAATAAGTGATAATTTAGAATAGTGGTTTAAAGATGTATAGGTGAATGAGCATACTTAGGTTCAATTCTCATTAATATAATGATACCCACATATTATATTTATGGTAAAAAAATAAGTGATAATTTAGAATAGTGGTTTAAAGATGTATAGGTGAATGAGCATACTTAGGTTCAATTCTCATTAACAACTTTTTTAAAAAAGATAATAAACATATGGAAAAATATGTCATTTCATGAGAATAAAATGTCTCACTAATATTATAGTCATGTTGGGCTATTATATATAGAAGAGATTACATTGATGTTAGGGGTTCGATTCTTAGTGGCACATAAAATTTTCTTATTTTAGCACAAATCATATTAGAGTGTCATTTTTGTAAATTTTCAATATATAAGGGTAAAGTTATAAATTCATGCCAGTTTTGTTGACTCAATTTGCCCCAGTCCCCTTATAATATATAAAAGGAGATGTCTTTGAGCTGGAAGTAAATTTGATATTTTTTTTGGCCCCACTGACATCGTTTGATGATTTTATCTTATTGGTTTTTTGATATATGTAAGACGAATGTAAGATATCTTGATTCGATAAATGTCCAAATTGAGGAAGGTGGCTTGGTTATGAAGAGTGATTATGGGTCAATAATTTGATATTCGATAACTCTTCCATTAGCAGTGTGAAAACCAAGTAAGGATTTAAATAAATGTTTACGGAAATATGTGTTTCTAAATTTTTATTTAAATAACTTATATAAATAATTTATAATATAAATGTGTATATTTTATCAAGTGTTCCTAATACAAAAAGTTAAGTGCCCCCATATTATTTCTACTATTTTACGGCCCGTGCGATGCACGAGTCTTGATTAATATTTATATATTTTAAATATTTTTATATAATTTTATTAAAATTCAATATAAATAATTAAATAATATATAATGATTATATAGTTATAATTTCAAGTTAGGTTCAGATTGTATAAATAGTATATGATTGATGAGATCTTATTCGTATATAACAATGTAAATATTTATTGTTGGTGAGTGAGATTCGAATATGAAAACTTATATGTATCTTTATAAATAATATAAATTTTTGTTATTAATGGGATTCGAACCTGATAATTTATATGTATATTTACAAATAATAATATAAATGTTTGTTGTTGACAGGATTCGAACTTGAGAACTTGTGGAGTGAATTTTTTTAGTATTTCGATCTAACGACTCTGATTATTTGATGAAGAAGATCCGACGGTCGTGATAGAAAGGGATAACCAAAATGAGGGGTTAACCAAACTATAAATTATACCTCATTCCGGCTATTATAGTATAGATAAATAGATTTTCATGGTCTCGATGAAGATATATTGTTTGAAAAATTAAATTTACAGCTATCATATATTAAAAATTTATAAATAGATATTAAAAATATGAAAAAGAAGATTGATCATATCGATAATCAATTTTACAAATTTAACATAACTTTCTTATATATATTAGTGCCCCACTAACAATTTTTTATGAATCCGCCACCATTGGAAACTCAATTATCTATGACTCGGTGATTTATCTTGTATAAATTACTCTTTCTTGGTCTTTAATATTTGAGTAAGGTGCACTATGTGTACATATCATTTATGTGTCAGACCACTTGAGATATAAAATTTTAAAAACTCTAGTTTTATGTATATGAACTTCAAACATTTTTACAAGGTGGGTACTTCAGTCGAGTGAGTCTAACACATTAAGTATAGTACATGGATATCTTAGTTGATACATATCCAAAATAAATCCATACATAATCATCTTATATTATTGATCTTGGACCAGAGCAATAAAGCCTGCAATAAGCGAGACACCTCCTCACACAACCCCCCGCAAATTCATTACACTATGCCATAAACTGGATTCCGCAACCCCAAGAAACCGTCACTAAAGGCCAAAAAAGCGTTGCTAAAGGCCAAAAAAAGGCTATGGCGACTCTTTTTTGGGTTTGCAATTTTAGGCATTGCCATAGAGTTTTTTGCAACCCTGATGACACCCTATTGCAACCCTTGTTTATCCGTTACGGAAACGTGCTATTGCAACACCAATGGGGTTGCAATAGGTCTTGAAAAGTGTTACATAGGGTTTGGGCTACCAGTACAATATTTGTGGGCCCCACAATGGGGCCCACATGTGGGGTATCGATGCAACCTTTTTGCAACGCTTTTTAGTGTTTTTTAGTGTTTTTTACAACGCTTTTTAGTGTTTTTTGCAACGCTTTTTAGTGTTTTTAGCAACGTTTTTTAGTGATTATTAGCAACACTATAAGGACCTATTGCAACGCTTTTATAAAAAAAAATACGAGGAACTCTTTGTAAATTAACATGCCCATAAATAAGACCAATGTCTTAAACCAACACAAACCATAAACATCAGTCCACCAACCATCACCATACTACCACTACTTTCACCATACTACCATCAGTTTCCCCATACTACCACAACCTTCACCATCAAAACAAAAGCGGAAGTTTAAACAAGTTTAAGTTACAATTCAAAATCTAAACATAGTAGTACTGAGAAAAACAAAGTATAACGAGAATGATGCTAGAACGCTTCTGACTAGGTAGAACCACCTCCAGTAATAGGAGTGACCATGGTAACAGGAGTGCCATCATCATGGTCACTTGAAATTGTGGCGCATAGCTCTGCCATATTGACATTGAGGCTAGGGTTTGCTTCACCTAGTTTTCTCAGCGCTCAGTTGAAGTTCTCCTGCATCTTGTTCATCTTTGCGTCAACTTCTTCTTTTTGCTGCTTCATCTTTTCTTCCATTTCTGCAGTAACTTCTTCCCGAATCTTTTCTGTCAAGTCATTGATTTGCGACTTCGTCGGGCTAGAACCTTTGACAGGCTTGAGAGATCTCCCTACAAGCCAAGAAGGACCATGTCCTTTTACATCCAACAAAAGCTCATTCACACCATCAGTTGGTCCTGATAAATCACTTCCCAAGACATTTTCAATTTTTTCCTACCAAATAAAGCCAGAAACAAGTCAATCCAAATATTTATAATCCATAATTAAGACTAGCAGGTGATGAACAAAATTAAGAATACTTACAATTATAAAGTTAGTTACTCTGCCATCAGTTTTATACTTGCGACCGACTTTTCTTTTTCGAGTCTTAACAAAAACTGCTGCGTCTGAATCGTTGACCTAGATGCAAATTTAAATCCATTAAAATTACTCAAACCAATATTGACTTTTTAAAGAAAGAAATGAAATAAAAAAATATTTATCTAAAAACCCTTTATCTAAATTTCTTTAGATAAATAAATTTCAACACTGTCTTTTTCATTACATAATTATCCAATATATGCCATTAAATCAAATATCTTTTGTCAGAACAGTAAAGAAGGCAAGTAAAAATAATTCAAATTTTCCTTTGAGAACGGTCAAGAACATACCATCTTATGTCGAAGTTGTGAAAATAATTTAGTACCAGCAGTGTGTGTGTCCACATATGTATGCCGATTCTTAGCATTTTTCTGGGCCATGGTCTACATAAAAAATGATAAAAATATTTCAGTGTAACTAAATACACAGAAGAGACGATATTGGCTATATAAAGGTATACCTGAATTCAGTGTAACTAAATACACAGAAGAGACGATATTGGCTATATAAAGGTATACCTGAATTTCTTGATCTCCCCAATACTGCAACAACAGTTTGAATTCCTCGAGGGGAATTTCAGCAGGCCTGTTTGCTAACCTCTCCTCATCGGTGTCATATGCAGTAAAATATTTCGTCTTGGTACGACTCTTGTACCCCTTCCAATCAACATTAATTGACTTCAACACCCAGGCTTCCAACTCATCAGGAAATATGTATCGTTGCTTACATACAAATCATAAATTAATTATTTAAATTTTAGTTCAGAAGCAAGGAAATTGAGAAAAATCAATTAAATACAATTTTCCTACTATGACCAACATTTTACACTTGCAAATTCCTACTATGATTAACATTTTAATATAAGCATGGAAATTGAAAAAATTGCAGTTTAGAATACTTTGACATAATTCAGCAAAGTGGTCTTTAAATTTTCAGGAACATCTTTCCAAGATTTATAGGTAAGTGGCACACACTTCTTTAATGTCCCAAGAAATTGACCAAATTCAGACACAACTTTGTCACTGTTAGATATAGGTTGAAATTCCTTATTCATGCTGAGGACAATTCTTTTGTCAAAGGGCCTTGTATGAACTTTATTCATAATTGTTGGCCCTCTTTTCTTTTTAAGAATTTCAACTGTAATTGTCAAGTATACGTATGAAAGATAGACAATTAATACCAAATCATTTCATACATAATTCAAGTACACACTGGAAAAAACGATAATTGCGAAACTAAAGATGCTAACCTTGTTCGAATTCTTCTCCAAGATCAGGAAATGCATCATTTGCATCAACTCGCTCATTTGCGGTTCCACTTCCACTACCAATTTCTATAGTTTTCTCATCATTTTGTTTCTCTTGACGCTTCCGCATAGCTAAATAAGCCGCCATTGTTCCTACCCCCTCAATTCGTGAAACTGAATTTGTGTAGCAGGCTCCACCGGAACTGAAGCATGTGGTGCCTCGGTTGATGCATCTTTCTCTGTGGCAGTTGTACCATTCACCCGTGAACGGGTTGTTGGTCTACCACCAAGAGGATTCCTATTCAGCTCTTTTTTACTTCTCTGTAGTGTAAAAAACAATAATGCAATAAAATTTAATTTGCAGGCATAATTAATATCCAATTAAAATGAACCAGTAGTAGACATGACACTCCTTTCTTGTTTTCTCTCCATTTTCAGCTTCCTTACTTTCCTCTGCTCCAGGATCCCCAGGATCATATTCAGAGCCTTCCTCTTGAATAGCGTCTTTTCCTGAACATTTTCCTTTCGTCTCAGCTCTAACACCTTCCACTAGTTTAGGCAAGCCTAACTGCTTCAGTCTCATATTATTTTTCATGATATTAATGGCTCGCGCTTTTTCATACTCTGTAGGGGGGTGGTGGAGGTAGGTCCTGCAGATAAAACATGATTCAAATTTTAGAATTGCATGACAATATACTCTACTTTAGCAAAAAAAACTGAACATAATGAAGTCTTACTTCAATTTCTTTTCCCCCCATTTTTTCATCTTCATTCTGTGGATTTTTTAAATCCAATTTCCTCTTCACACTTGTAATTTTGGCAGTTGCATCATGAACCTCTTGACCAGCTGATTTTGGATGACTGTTAACCTCTTGATTATTCAACCGTGTTGACTTTTTCGGGCTGTTCATTAGCCGTGTAGACCTACGAGGACTGTTGACATCTTGTGGATTGTTAAGCCGTGTTGACTTCCGAGGGCTGTTGCGCACATCAACTTGTTTCTTTTTTGTTGCAGTGGTCACAAACATCCGTTTTCCTGCATTTTTAGTTGTAATAAAGTAGTCATCAAAACTAAAAGCAAGTGATATCTATGGTGGATTCGAGCAGTGAAAATTGAGCAAATGGAAATTATAATACCTGCAAATAGATTTGGCCTAGGTCGCATCACCACATGTGGCTGCATCTCTTTCAAAGGTTGGATCTTATGATCGACCACATTCTCAACATAAAAATCCAGGTAGCCCAGATTTTCTACTACTTTATCATATTCATTAAGGTCTGCATCATTGCCACATAATTTCCACCCTTCTTTGTTTGTATATATTCCTCCGATTTCTGAGTATCCAAGGTCATCCTTAACATACTCCATTAGTACCATGTAAGACCACCTATCACGCTCAACATACTTAAAAATAGTCGGGTCCCCTCCAACATAGCTATTATTCTGAAATTGACCCTTGTCGTAAATCCTGACATGGAATGAATCATCTTCCATCCTGAAAAAAATCATAGAAAATATTAGATACGCAAGTCCAGTGATATTAATATTCTGCCACTTATAAGAAAACAAACGCTTAAACAACCACTAATTAACTAATGGAAAAATGCAACTAATTAACTAAAATTAAAATTCAACAAAATACCCATTTTTATCTAAAATACAACTTAAACAACCACTAATTAACTAATGGAAAAATGTAACTAATTAACTGAAATTAAAATTCGACAAAAATACCCATTTTTATCTAAAATCGAAAACACCGAAGCATAAGTACCGTGATTACAATTTAAGCATATATAGAAGGTTCAAAGATCAAATCATGACGTTACAAAGAAATAAGCTAAATACTAGCATGATAATTAAATATTATGGATTCTAATTCTAAGAAGCATTTTCTTCCTCTTCGATAACTGGGATCTCTATTATTGGGGCATCATTTCTGCACCAATGAACATCACTGCCTTCAACGCCCGCACGAACAGTCTCTGGGCTTTCATTTGCATCTGGGCTTTCAACCTCAGACCAGTCTCTTGGAAGTTTCTTGATGACATTGTGGTATGATTTATCAACAGGATCTTGTAAGTAGTAGACTTGCTGTACTTGTGATGCCAAAATATATGGATCAGATTTTTGGCATAATTTACTAAAATTAACACGAATAAGGCCATACAAGTCTGTCTCTTCTTGGTACCAACAACATTTAAACAAAACCACTGAAATTTCTCCCCAATAATGAATTTCCAGCATTTCTTCAATTCTTCCATAGTAATTGACTTCACTAACCAGTGGACTCTCATCTTTCAAACTCGCAATGCTAGTTGTCAAGGCACTTAGGAATACACCACTGTTTTGTGTTGTACACCTAGCATCTCTAAACTTGGTATGAAATCTGAATCCATTAATGACATATCCACTAAATTTTTTAGCTACTCAATTAGGGCCCATTGAAAGAACTTGTAATTATGGCGAAACAGCTTCCTTTTTTCCAATTTGTTCTTGCAGCCACTTATAAAAATCATCAGTATGAACTCTCTCCCTTTTAAATCTTTTAGGTATAGCTTGGCCTTCAATTAAAGCTCGATGTTCCCTACAATAATGACCTAGTTAATAAAATCATAACGGAAAGATCTTAATTCTTTAATACTAATTGGAAAAAAAGAACTTAAAAAACTTACTCAAGTAAGCTTTCTACTTCCTTGTTAGCACAGTTGAAAAGAACATAGCGATGACATTCCATCCATTGCGAATCTTTTAGAGTAATGGTTTTCCCATCTTTATTCCTTCTTGAACCGATTGGATATTCCATATTTTGTGGACATATTTTAGATTTAGCAGAATACTTGCCTATTTTCCCAGCTCCATCATTATTTAAGAATCTTGAACAGAAAATTATGCATTCTTCTGCGAGATAACCTTCAGCAATGGAAGCCTCTGGTCTACTCCTGTTTCGCACATACATTTTTAACTTACCTAGATATCGCTCAATGGACCACATGCACCGGAGATGCGCTGGTCCACCATACTCAATTTCCTTGCATAAATGTACGGGTAGGTGCACCATTATGTCGAAGAAAGCTTGTATAAATATCATCTCAAAACTACACAGGATTTCTATAATTTCCTGTTGCGGTCTCTTTAAGTGGGTCAAATCGATAACTTTCGCCCAAAGGCTTCTTAAAAATGCACTTAATCTTATCATAGGCAACGTAACCTCATGTTTCAGTGTTCTCTTTACAGCAAATTACAATAAGTAGTGAAGAATGAAATGTGCGTAATGGCTTTTATACCCCGTGATTTTTCTCTCCTTCGTATGTACCGTCTAATATTGGATGCAGAACCATACGGCAATTTAGCATTCTCCAACACTGCACAAAAAGTTTCTTTTTCCTTATTCGTCATATCAAATATAGTAGCCCTTATCTCGTACGCTTTCCCATCATTTGTTAAAACTGGATATAGGTCCTTCCTGATTCCCATTTCTTGAAGATCAAACCGAGCATTTAAATGGTCTTTCGATTTCCCACCCATATTTAGCAAAGTACCAAGTATGCTATCACATAGGTTTTTTTCTATGTGCATAACATCAAGGTTATGTCGATGCAAGTTCTGACTCCAATATGGTAAATCAAAAAGAATTGATTTTTTTTAAAGGAGAATCAATTTTTCCCCTTTCTTCTTCCTGCCCTTTTTCTTGTGTTTAGCAGCCCCGAACTGGTTCTGAAAACCGGTTAATAATTCTTCAACCTCTAGCCCCGATAAAATTGACGTACTCATTCCCATTTCAATTTCACCATTGAACCTCTTTTTATCAAACCTCCACTTGTGGTTCGACTCTAAAAATTTCCTATGGTTCATGTAGCACACTTTCTTACCATGTTTTAAATACGAAGAAGAAGTCTCGTAGTGGCATATCGGACAGCCCAAATAGCCCTTTGTGCTCCAATCGGATAGCATTGCGTACCCCGGAAAATCGCTAATGGTCCATAAAATACTTGCACGTAGATTAAAATTTTCTCCAGCTAAAGCATCATAAGTTTTCATGCCTTTATCCCATAAATCTTTCAACTCAGCGATCAGGGGCTGCATAAAAACATCAATACTATTTTTTGGAGATTCTGGACCGGAGATAATCGTTGAGAGTATCAAGTTTTCTGGCTTCATGCATAACCAAGGTGGGAGATTATAATTTACTAACACAGTCGGCCACGTACTATGAGTTGTACTCATTGTACGATATGGACTGAACCCATCAGATGCTAGACCTAATCTGACATTTCTATTATCTTCTGCAAAATGAGGGAATTTGGCATCCATCGTCTTCCAAGCCTCGGCATCTGCCGGATGCCTCAGTTTGCCATCTTTTTTCCTTCGCGAGGAATGCCAAGTCATGAGTTCTGCATATTCCTTGCACATAAACAGCCTTTGGAGCCTCGGCTTAAGTGGAAAGTAACACATTACTTTTGCCGGAACTTTGTGCATCAACTGCTCCCGAATGTCGTCACTTGTATCTTTATTTTCCACTATAATCCACCTAGAGGCATTGCAAGCTTTGCAGACTTCTTCCTTCTCATTTTCTCCCCAAAACAACATGCAATTGTTGGGACACGCGTGTATTTTTTGGTAATCTAGGACTAAGTCTTTAATGACATTTTTCGCGGCCTTAAATGAAAGAGGGATGTGTGCTTCTGGAAAGGCCTCTTTAATCAGCTCTAATAAATCAGTGAATGCAGACTCGGTAATCCCGTGTACACATTTCAAGGTATAAAGCCTAATGATAAAACCTAGTCATGAGAATTTTGTGCAACCTTGATACAGAGGCTGCTTTCCATCTTCAATAAGGCGATAGAAATTCATAGCTGTTTCATTTAGTTTACCAGAACCCCTACCCTTGTCTTGACAATTGTGCATACGGTGCATCATTTCACCTAAATTATCTCCGAAATATACGCCCTCATCAAACACCATATTTACATTTTCTGTATTGGAAATCTCACAAATCCAGTTCACTAATAGTGGAGATGGACCACTGTAGATGAGATGATCAAAAATCACATCCTCACGATGCCACATGTGATTATCACAGTTTTTGTAGGGGCGTGTGATTTCATCACCTACAGAGTATCTAGAAAATGCATTCCGTAAAAAAGATTTATCCCTCTGATATATCCTTCGCTGAACTTTGGAAGTTCAATCCTGAAAGGAATATGTCCTAAGTCCAATCATGTATTAGGATTTGGGAATAACTTCCTGTGTAATATGTTTTGATTTCATTGATATTAATAAAAGACTTGTTTTGTTTTTATTACGGGCTTTATCTATTTAAGTGTTTAAATAAGATATACCATAGTTTAGAGTAAAGTTTTTTATGGATTATGATGAGATCATAATAGTGAGACCTAAAAGATGATAACTCTAAACTTAAATAGTTCCTGGTCGTAGGATTACTAACTGGTAATTAATAATCCGCAGAGATCGGTACATACTATGCTTGCTTCATTATGAAGGATGTCTGTTCTCATAGACATTTGTGTGGTGACACTATAGCTAGTATGTAGGTGCTTATTATAGAATAAGTTCACTGAACATGACTCGCACAGCTGAACAACTGATGGAGTTCACTCACGTGTCAGCAGTCGTTCACATAGTGATAGTTGTACAAGTATCCTTAGACTTGAGGTCATCATAGTCATCTTGTGTACACTGAACTATGCTTTGGTTTAGTTCTTAGTCTCCAGGGACAATTATTAGGGCTCTACTGGGTATAGGAATTTGTACACGAAGATAGTGTATGATCAATAAAGGATCTACCCCTTCCAGTGAAGGAAGCGAATGTTCAAGGCTGATCCACTTTTGCTAGTTTAGGAATCTCTGGCCAGAGTAAATGAAATTAGAAAGGAGTTTCTAATTTGCATATAACTAAGCATAGTAAATGGTAAGCAAGTGATTAAATTAGATAGGCTTGACACGAGATCCATGCCTTGTATTTAATCGGGACATTTTAGGGTAGAAGAAGTTTATTGTACGGTAACTATTCACTGAATAGGTTCTTGGTATTCTAAGCAGTGAATTCATATTATCCGGATAGTCGCGATATGCTGAGAAGTATCCCTCACGATGTAGAATAAATATGATTAATTAATTAATCATATTTAATAAATTAGAGAATTTATATAAATAATGATAAAATAGTTTTATTATTATTTATTTCTACTACCGGCTTAATATTGAACCTACAGGGTCACACCATAAAAAGAGAATGATTTAATGGTGGAGGAATTAATTAATAATGTCTAATAATTATTTATTTGTGAAATAAATAATTAATTGGCAAATTTAATAATTGATTAAATGAGATTTAATTGATTATAAATTAATTAAGAAAAGTTCTTAATATTATTAATTAAGGATTTAATTTTTTGGAAATTAAATCAAGAGAGAGAATTGTTTCTAAAGTGTTTAGAAAAAGGATTAATAATTAAAAGGTGTTTTAATTATTAATGAGAATAATAAATGGGATAATAATAATAATATTTATGGGAAAATTTCAGCTCAAAATTTTGCCTATAAATATACTATTATAAACCCTATTTTTATTCCAACCCCAAATTTTAGAAAAACCTAATGCTCTCCACCTCCTCCTCCTCCTTAACGTCATTTTCTTGGTGGATACCGGTGGAATGCTTCACGTTTGAGGAGCAGCTGCCAAGGATCTCCGATCGTTGCTCTTGGATCGCATATTAAAGGTTAGTAATCGATCCCTATGTTTTTATCACGATTTATATGCTTTTATTTGGATTTTATATATGTAAAAATATTTTACCATGCCTCCGCTGTGATTAAAATCCAACAATGGTATCAGAGCCAGGTTGTATGCATATAGATCTGTGGTAAAAATTTCAGAATTTTATGTGCTTGTATGAATTAATTATGATTTTTACAAGTTATATCATGGATTAATTTTGTCTGATGAGAAATCGTTTCTCAGAATAATTTTGAATGTTGATCTGGGTTCTACAAGTGTTGTAGATCGTCTGGGTATTTTTCTCATAATTTGATGATGTATAAATTTTTTATTATGAATTTTTGAAGTTGTTGCAATTAAATTCGTAATTAAATAAAGATATATATAAATATATATATATGAATTGTAAGTAAGTATATATATATTAAGCATTTGCTGCTGTACAACTGTTGTTGTGTGTTGAATGCACGGAAAAGATAAAGTAAAAGAACAGGTACGGCAGAAAAAGGACAGGCACGGCGATCGAGAAAGCTGTCAGGCGGCTCCTGCAGGCGCGTGTGGCGCACGCGCGCGCGGGGGGGGGGGGGGGGGGGGGTGTCGCGCATTCCGGGAATGCGTTATACCCTGTGGTGCATTCACGGAATGTGTTACACCTTTTAATAGCTTAAAAGGGTTGTAACGCATCACCGGAATGCGTTACAGGGCTTGTAACGCGTTCCTGTAATGCGTTACAGCCCGACTGTCCACATTAAATTTGATTTTCTGGGAGTTTCGTAACTCCGTTTTGGGCGTGCAATATACCGTTGGATTCATTTTTCCGAGAAGGATCTAATGGAATGATCAATTTTAGTTTATATAAAAGTTTTGAACTGTTTATATTTCCGAAAGTGTTTTAAAGTTGTTTTTAACTGCTTTTAAATGCTTCATGTGATACATAGAGATGTATAATGCTTAGACCAATATGCTAGATGATGTAACATGCCTACCTTGATGTTTATTCATGTTTATATATGTGATATATGCTTAGTTTATCATGCGATGATAGGTTTAGGTGAACTTAAATGAACATAAGGCGTTTGTTAGACAACCTAGTATAGTGAAATTGTTTCATAACCTTAATAATAATATTATGAATACAATCATGAGATTCTTGTGTTTATGAAATACGTAATTGAATATGAATTTTCGATATGAGAGAAAGGATGATTCTGCCAACAACAAATTTCTATCTGTAAGAAAGGGTCATTAAGTGACGCCTCTTGACAATGCTCCACCCGATCTGGGAATAATCTGATTATTGATTATTGATTTGAAATATTTAATTTAAAAGGAAGAATCTCTTTATAATATGATTATTATTGTAACGTAATATAATCCCTCTAAAATTAAATAATATCAAGTAGTAATTGGCCAATGACACAACGGGCTTGTGTCGGTCATAGCCTTCCAACATGATAGAAAAGTAGTTCTTATTTTTGAATCATTGTCGGTTCGTGCTACAGCCGAGGGCTTTGATTTCGAAATAAGAAATACTTGTCTATTACATAGAGATGTGTACATTGAATAAGAATCTAAAGGTCGGTACGTGCCACAGCCGTGGGCCTTTGGGGACTGATTCAAATGTACGGAATGTTGGGTTAGACTTGACTTAGAATATTGAGTTTGTCATGCCACAGCCGAGACTCAATTATTCAAGAGGCTAAAGTTTGATTAGGGAATAACATAAGATGTAATTGATAAGAGTTGTCTGCCTATTGAATATTACATGGCGGTTCGTGCTATAGCCGGGGTTGTGTAATGGAATGTAGGATCCCTATTCCCACTAGCATTATGAATGCTTAATTTTTCACGTAGGGGGTTGAATAAATTAGATAAACTAGTGGGAGCCACTTATGAATAAAGACCCGATTCATATAGTGTTTTGAAATGAAATCGAATATTTACTAAGTGTTGTTATGTGTTTATCATTTACAGATTTACTTTGTACGTTATGTCTTCTGCACTATCACTCGGGAGCATACTAGATGCTCACAAGTTGACTGGTCCTAATTATGCTGACTGGCTTCGAAACTTGAGAATTGTTCTCAGGATTGAGAAGCTGGAATACGTGATTGACTCACCCAAGCCTACTGAACCTGCTAGTGATGCACATAATGATGAACATGTCGTGTATCGTAAGTGGGTAGATGATGCAAACGTTGCTCAATGCATCATGTTAGCTTCCATGAACATTGAGCTAGAGAAGTAACATGAGCATATGGATGCTCACACTATCCTCATGCATCTACAAGAGTTGTATGATGTGGCAGGGAGGACAACTCGATATGAGATATCGAAGGAGCTGTTCGGTTGTAGGATGTCTGAGGGATCATCTGTGAATGACCATGTACTTAAGATGATCAATTTGATTGAACGTCTTGGACAACTTGGTTTTGCCATGGATGGGGAGCTGAGCCAAGACCTGGTCTTGCAATCGCTTCCGAGTTCGTTCTTGCAGTTTGTTGTGAACTTTCACATGAATAAGTTGGATGTCAGCCTGCCTGAACTTCACAACATGTTGAAGACTGCGAAATCGAATTTTCCCCCTAAGAAGAGTTCTGTTCTTCTGATTGGTGAAGGTTCCAATCCTAAGAAAAGGAAGAGGAACCCTTCCAAGAAGAAGAAAGTAGGTGAGAAAATGCCGGTTCCACCAAAAGCTGAAGACCCCAAGAGCAAAGTTGTTTGCTTTCACTGTAACAAGGTGGGGCACTGGAAGAGGAACTGCAAGGTTTACCTTGCAGAATTGAAGAAGAAGAAGAAGAAGAAGAAGGGTAGTGAGACTACCGCTTCTGATTCAGGTATGTTCATGATAGAAGTGAATATGTCATTAAATCAAATTTCTACTTGGATATTAGATACCTCCTGTGGTTCTCACATCTGTAATTTGTTACAGGGACTAAGGAGAAGTAGGACTCTTGAAGAAGAGGAGGTGATTCTACTGATGAGAAATGGAGCAAGAGTTGCTGCTGTAGATGTAGAATCATTTCATTTACATATGCCTATGAGCAAGACTATTATTTTAAATAATTGTTATTTTGTTCCCTCGATTGTGAGGAATATTATTCCCATGTTAGACTTGGCTGGATTTTCATTTATTATTGAGAATAATGAATGTTCTATTCTTAGAAATAATATTCTTTATGGACGTGGTACTTTAAATAATGGTCTGTATGTATGTGACATAATTTATTTCAGATTGAACAAACTAATAAAAGAAAAGGGATGATGAAAATCTCACTTTATTGTGGCACTGCAGTCTCCATTTAGTGGACATGGAGAGAGGGCTGCAGGTTTGCTAGGATTGGTACACACAAATGTATGTGGACCAATGTCTACGCAAGCCATGGGTGGATTTTCATACTTCATTACTTTCATAGATGATAGATCTGGATTCGGATATGTGTTTGATGAAACACAAGTCTGAGGCCTTTGAAAGTTCAAAGAGTATAAGTATGAAGTGGAGAAACAAACCAAACATAGTATTATAATTCTTCGATTAGATCGAGGTGGTGAATACTTGAATGTAGAGTTTCTGGATTATCTCAAAGTAAATGGTATAGTCTCCCAGTGGACTCCTCCAGATTGGTATCTGAAAGGAGAAATTGAACTTTGTTAGACATAGTTCGGTCCATGATGAGCTATGCAAATCTTCCAGTATTCCTATGGGGTTATGCATTGGAAACCTCAGCATATTTACTGAATAAGGTGTCTTCCAAATCTGTTCCTCAAACTCCGTATGAGATATGGAAAGAAAGGAAACCGAGTCTTAAACACGTTAAGATTTGGGGATGTCCAGTTTATGTCAAGTAAGTTGACCCAGATAAGCTGGAATCTCGATCCGTAAAATGTAGTTTTATGGGATATCTTAAAGAGACTTTAGGGTATTACTTTTACACCGATCATCGGGTGTTTGTCTCCAGACATGCTACCTTCTTGGAAAAGGAGTTTATCCTTGAAGGAAACAGTGGGAGTAAAATTGAACTTGATGAAGTTCAAGAAGCACAAACTACTACGTATCAAGTGGAAACACCTGTTCTGACTGAACAACCTTCTGTGGAACAGCCCATTCGTAGGTCAGGGAGAGTGTCTCGCCAACCTGAGAGGTAATATGGCCTTGTCATTGAGAATGGCAATGAGTTGTCGATCATTGATGATGACGACCCTGTGACCTATAATGAGGCTATTAGTAGTGTTGACTCAGAGAAATGGCATAGTGCCATGAAATCCATAATGAAATCTATGTATACGGTATACGAAAGAATGATTATAGCAGATGGCCAGGTGGAGACCTATAAGGCCAGACTTGTGGCAAAAGGATTCAAACAAAGGCAATGGATTGACTTTGATGAAACTTTTTACCTGTAGCCCTGTTAAAATCAGTTCGGATTTTGCTTGCGATTGCTGCTTACTACGACTATGAGATCTGGCATATAGCCAGATGGTTTTCTTTCCAAGGGAAATGAAAACCTAGTGTGTAAGCTACTGCGAACCATATGTGGTTTAAAGCAAGCTTCTCGAAAGATGGAACATTCATTTTGATGAGACAATCAAAAAGTTTGATTTTATCAAAAACATAGATGAACCATGCGTCTACAAAAGGGTTAGTGGGAGCGCGGTAACATTTCTTGTATTGTATTGAAATAGAGTTGACACACATAACAACATAGCAGACCCACTCACAAAGCTACTTTCTGAAAGTCACTTTGATCGTCATAAAGATTAGATGGGTATTAGATACCAGAGTGATTGGCTTTAGTACAAGTGGGAGATTGAAAGGAATATGTCCTAAGTCCAATCATGTATTAGGATTTAGGAATAACTTCCTGTGTAATCTGTTTTGATTTCATTGATATTAATAAAAGACTTGTTTTATTTTTATTACGGGCTTTATCTATTTAAGTGTTTAAATAAGATATACCATAGTTTAGAGTAAAGCTTTTTATGGATTATGATGAGATCATAATAGTGAGACCTAAAAGATGATAACTCTAAACTTAAATAGTTCCTGATCGTAGGATTACTAACTGGTAATTAATAATCAGCAGAGATCGGTACATATTATGCTTGCTTCATTATGAAGGATGTCTGTTCTCATAGACATTTGTGTGGTGACACTATAGCTAGTATGTAGGTGCTTATTATAGAATAAGTTCACTGAACATGACTCGCACAGCTGAACAACTGATGAAGTTCACTCACGTGTCAGCAGTTGTTCACATAGTGATAGTTGTACAAGTATCCTTAGACTTGAGGTCATCATAGTCATCTTGTGTACACTGAACTATGCTTTGGTTTAGTTCTTAGTCTCCAGGAACAATTATTAGGCCTCTACTGGGTATAGGAATTTGTACACGAGGATAGTGTATGATCAATAAAGGATCTACCCCTTCCAGTGAAGGAAGCGAATGTTCAAGGCTGATCCACTTATGCTAGTTCAGGAATCTCTGGCCAGAGTAAATGAAATTAGAAAGGAGTTTCTAATTTGCATAGAACTAAGCATAGTAAATGGTAAGCAAGTGATTAAATTAGATAGGCTTGACACGAGATCCATACCTTGTATTTAATCGGGACATTGTAGGGTAAAAGGAGTTTATTGTACGGTAACTATTCACTGAATAGGTTCTTGGTATTCTAAGCAGTGAATTCATATTATCCGGATAGTTGCGATATGCTGAGAAGTATCCCTCACGATGTAGAATAAATATGATTAATTAATTAATCATATTTAATAAATTAGAGAATTTATATAAATAATGATAAAATAGTTTTATTATTATTTATTTCTACTACCGGCTTAATATTGAACCTACATGGTCACACCATAAAAAGAAAATGGTTTAATGGTGGAGGAATTAATTAATAATGGCTAATAATTATTTATTTGTGAAATAAATAATTAATTGGCAAATTTAATAATTGATTAAATGAGATTTAATTGATTATAAATTAATTAAGAAAAGTTCTTAATATTATTAATTAAGGATTTAATTTTTTGGAAATTAAATCAAGAGAGAGAATTGTTTCTAAAGTGTTTAGAAAAAGGATTAATAATTAAAAGGTGTTTTAATTATTAATGAGAATAATAAATGGGATAATAATAATAATATTTATGGGAAAATTTCAGCTGAAATTTTTGCCTATAAATATACTATTATAAACCCTATTTTGATTCCAACCCCAATTTTTAGAAAAACCTAATTCTCTCCACCTCCTCCTCCTCCTTAACGTCGTTTTCTTGGTGGATACCAGTGGAGTGCTTCACGTTTGAGGAGCAGCTGCTAAGGATCTCCGATCGTTGCTCTTGGATCGCATATTAAAGGTTAGTAATCGATCCCTATATTTTTACCACGATTTATATGCTTTTATTTGGATTTTATATATGTAAAAGTGTTTTACCATGCCTCCGCTGCGATTAAAATCCAACAAATCCAGCCTTCCATCACTACAGTTTTTTAATATCGATATTCAATAATGTGCATCAATAACATGCAATACTTCAAGACATTTACCAAAATGTGATTGTGTAATTATTACAAGAGTATTTACTGAAACCGTAGCCTCGGAGCTCACTAATATAAATAATATTCATACACGCAAACTAATATAAATGCAGATATTTACAAGAGTATTTACTATTCATACACGCAAACTAATATAAATGCAGATATTTATACAGAGAGAGGGGAAGGATAGAGAGACAGAGAGAGAGAGAGAGAGAGAGAGAGAGAGACAGAGAGAGAGAGAGAGAGAGAGAGGAGCATGCATACTGCAATACACATAACATACACATAAACATACTTGAATACACACACTTCTGATTCAATAAACACAACTCGAAACCCTAATTTGAAATAAAAATAAAAGCTCGATTTATGAATAATACCTGATGAAATAAGAATGCAGTAGTTCAAATCGATCGAAACCCCCAAACTTCAACTCCAATTGTAGAATCCCCAAATTGGAACCTTAGTAATCAAACCCCGACAAAGCCCAAATCCACGCCGTAATATCGAACTCCAATTGAAGCCAGAGATGAAATCCAAATTGTGAGAGATTTTTGAGATTTGTGAGGAGTGCGAGATTTGTGAGAGAGTGCGATTTGTGAGATTGTGATTTTGCTGAGTGAAATTTGTGAAGTTTCTGTTTTGTGAAAGTTGTCTGAAAACCGCCTATAACCAATTTCAACTCCCCGCTTGTCCAAAAATTGAACTCCCGCCTACAATTTTAATCACAGCCCAGCCCATTTCACTATCAGCCCAGCCCCATTTCACTATTCATAAAAACACAGCCCAGCCCAACTTGGTTTTTCTCAAATTTAAATTATTAATTGCTCTTTTTAATAAATATTATTTCAAATATTTAATTACGAGATTATTAAAAATAATATATAAATATTTTAAAATGATATATAATATACATATATATAATGATTTGTTAAGTTTTATAAATCACGTAACTAATATTATTAACTTTTAAAAATAAATTAAAAATATATTTTAATTATGATATCATTTCTATGTTAATTATTAATTAGTTAAATTAAAAAATCATCTTTAATCATCTATGTCATTTTGGTAACACATTTTGACTATACCGCAACATCAAAAAATAGGGGTTGTGATAGACATGGGTTTAGAAGGCTATTATTACACTTTTGTTTGCAATCCTAGTGTGAACGGTTGCAGAATCCAGTTTATGGCATAGTGTTAGTTCTAAAATCAGTCAGTCTACCCTGTCTCTTTTCCAACGGCAAATTCGTCAACAGGAAACCTCCAAATCGTCAATCTAATAGCCATATTTATCATTGCTTCAATAACCCGTATTTATCTTGCAGTGTTTATTCTTAGTTTCTTATTATACGTCTATCATTGCCACTTTGTCATTTAGATTTTTATTTATGAATCAGTTCAGATAATCTCTCGAAGACTGCTTTACTTCTTGTTTGAGACTCATGAGAGGTGCTAAACTTTTCTCGTGTACTCTTCCACTTATTAATTGCTTTATGCAAGCTTGATTGAGATCTCTAGAGGATCCAATTGAGTTGAGGGTTGACAAATGTACCATCTTTAAGACATGCCCCTAGAGTTTGAGAAAACAATAGCAGGTTGGAGAACGTCCTTATATGATTTGTCGGGTCACCGGTTTCATTTTACGCTTTGATAAACGACATCTTGAACTTGCTCGTAATGTGAGTATTCATGATCTCTGTCGTGAATAATTGTGCTGCATCATCATGATCTCCAAGAGGCATTAAGTCATTAGGATCAGGGATCAACCCTAAGGTTTCCAACCCTCCCTCTCCTTGGTGGATCTTCCAGATTTATGATAGGGGTGCATCCTTTGATTATCTAACATTCAACATGTGCCTTGGTTGTCGCTTCTCCAAATCATGTTCAACTTTTGGAGATCAGCTTCATGAACCCTTAGCATTTCTTGTATACTCCGAGGAGTCGTCTCTTGAGTCCTCTGATATGGAAGGCGCCCACTTGGTTCAGTTTCCCTGCCAGCACGTCTCCTTATTGGAGCTACATTTTCCCCAGTTGATGGTTTAAAATCCTTCTCCGTGTAAGGACCAGAAAAATCACGCCCTTCAAATGTGGGGGTCAAGTCTTAAATGTATTGGGTCGTTCGTCCTCATCCATGTTGTGAGAGACCATTACCTTCAATTTCGGGGTACAAAGGCATTCCATCAGGTCCGTAGTTCCTGAAATCACAAATGTTGACATCTCGAACCCAGGAGCTTGGGTGTTAATGGGAGCATTTAACATTTGAGTTTGGGGACTTGAGAAGTTGGTTGTAGAAATCGGTGATTTGTCCAAGGTGTTTGAACCACAATCTCTTTGAGTGAAGTAGGTCGAGTGTGTCGGAATTTCGATGGTAAATGCAATTGTTCGTGTTGCCGTCGGTGCTTTCTTAAATGTGTTGCTTTGTGTTTTGCCAAGTATGTTGATGTTGTTTTTTCGACGCCAAATGTTGTGAAAAAAATATTTTGAAAAAAAGGGTTTTCTTTGTCTTTAATATTGTGAGAGTTTCGCATTTTAATGGATATTTTCACTTTTTAAGACACATAGTACCTCGATTGTTGTTGTCAAAATCTTGCTTTTATAATTTTTAATTTAACTCAAACTTGGTTGATTTGACCCTACTAAGTTAAAAACGACTATTTACTCGAAAATGAAAATTTCAAATTTAAAAAAAATGCAAAACAATTTCATCAAATTTTCCAAAACCGACATCGTTTAAATAAAAGCTATCGCCTATCCATTGTTTCTTGCAAAGCGGAGCAACTATAAAACTCCCGCTCAGCTGCAAAATCGCGGTGTTGTACTAATAATTTTACGCACAACCAAAGCTTCGTAAGTATAATTGTGAATATAATTGTGTGTATCTGTTTTTTTAGTGATATGAAATTAGGGTTTAATTAAGCCCTCAATTTTTATTGTACGATTGAGTTATTTATTTGATATTTGTTGCAGATTGTAATGGCAGAAACAAAAGTTGAGGATAAAGTTGAAGAGGCTGCGAAAATCGACTTGTTTGAAGACGATGATGAGTTCGAAGAGTTCGAAATCGGTCTAGGTTTATCTCTCCCTCCTTTTCCCCCAATTTTAATATTTTCGTTACTCGTAAAATCGCATTTTGTTTCTATTTTAGTTATGATTGATACTGTTTGTGAATTTTAGTAATTTTAGTTTTCGTATCAATAATTTCTAGTAAACATAATGTTTTTAGGGTTTCGAGAGGCGTTATGAGATAAATGATAAATTAAGTTTTGCAGTGTTTGATCTATTGTTGTATTTGTAATACGCGTCTGTGGATTTAATTAATTACATATTAGGTGTTAATACTGTGTCTTGTTATTGTAATAGCATAGTTTGAGTAAAGAACTAGATAATAGCGTTGATAAAATTCTGTGTTAGTGTTGTGTCGTGTTACTTAGTTTTACTGATAGGGATGTTGTGATGGCAGAGGTTGGGGAGAAGAACGAGATAGGGACGGATGTGACACAAGAATGGGAGGATGATTGGGATGATGATGATGTCAATGATGATTTCTCTTTGCAGCTAAAGAAGGAGTTGCAGAACAATGCAACTGAGAAGAAGTGAGTGGATGAGCTTATTGCTGGTTTGGTAATTTGCTTAGCTAGAGAGGGTTAAGAGTGTTTTCGTTAATGTAGTTTAATTTGGTAGAAGAATGCTTGTACTCTAGTGGATGCTTTTGTTGAATATAGCGTCTGACTGTTGCAACTTGATAATTTTTTATGTGAGACTTGTTACTTTATATCTTCTCGTAATTATAGGTCCGTTTACTGGTTTTGTTGGAATAGATCTATGTGGTTTCCAACGCTTGATAAGGTTAATGTTTTTTCTGGAACCCAAGTCTATTCAGATAAATAGGGTAGATCCTTGGAGACCCTGTGAAATGAACAAAATAGCAGGCATAAAGGATAGAGAAGAGTATACATGTATTTAAACAAAATTAAGAACACTTTTATGGATCTTCTCTGTACATAATCCATATCTTCACAATGTGCTGTCCAGTCATTCATTAATGGCTTTGCAGGAACTAGGGATCAATGCCTGCTGCTTGCTACCTGCCCAGACACTTAAGCTTTAGTCTGTTCAGATTAGCTGATGATGATGAGTATGAAAATAGAAGTATTCTGTCCTATTGAGCTATTACGTTTGCATGGCCCTGTTGTTTTGTATTAGTTTGAAATTTTATAATATTCTTGGACCCTGGATTGACAGGGCTCCTTAATATAAGTATTCCAATGTGTAGTTAACTAGTTCCCATATATTTTCCAGTATCTGCTGAAATTTGGCAGAAATAACAAGTTCAGAACAGCGTCCCTGAGCTGAGCTCAATATTACTGCATGTAGGTAGTAACATTTAAGGAAGTTTGAAATCAATGTTGCGATACTAGTTAAAGATCGTAAATGAAAAAAGGGGATTTAGGTAGGGGTGTCTTGATTTGTTTATAGTCCAGGCGAGATACTTGTGATCAGACTGATAAAACCAAATACTTCCTCTCATCCTATGATTTGCAGGTTGTCAGTTATAATTTGTTTATAACTGACAAGAAGTGAGTGAATGAGCTAAGTGCTGGTTTGATAATTTGCTTAGCTAGAGAGTAGAGAGGGTTAAGAGTGTTTCCGTTTATGTAGTTTAATATGGGAACATAATGCCTTTACTCTAGTCTCTAGTGGTTGCTTTTGTTGAATATAATATTTGACTGTTTCAACTTGATAATTTTGGATGTGAGCCTTGTTACTTGATATGGTCTCGTAATTAGAGGTCAATATACTAGTTTTGTTAGAATATATATGGGGTTTCTGACACTTGGTAAGGTTAATGTTGTGGAACACAAGTTCACTCACATAAATAGGTAGATCCCTGGAGAATTTGCAAAATGAACAAAATAGCACGCAATAAGGACAGTGAAGACTATACATTTATTTAAACAAAATTAAGCAAACTTTTGATTAAGCATCTCTGTCTATATCTTAATTATTTGATGTCTAGTCATTTGTTAATGGCTTTGGAGGAACTAGGATATTATTATGCTTGCTTCCAGCCTGGCCAAACACTCCAGCTTTAGCCTATTCAGATTAGCTGATAAGTACAAGAATATGAGTCTTAGGAGTCGTTTGGTTCATGGTTAATGAGTCCGGTTATAATGGGAATTGGAACCTCAATCCCATGTGTTAGTATTTGGATTAATAATTTGGTGATTGGGAATGGGAACTTCATTCCTAATAAATGGGTAAATCATTCCCTACTTACCCCTTAGGATACCATGTCATTCCCATTCCCATACCTCTCGTTCTGATTCCCGTATCCCATTCCAACTAACGATCTAAAAGCCTCTAATTAGTCTTCTGTCTTATTGAACTGTTATGTTGGCCTGGCCCTGTTATGTATTAGTTTTAAATTTTTTTAATATCCTTGGGCGCTAGATTGACAAGGCTCCTTAATATATTTCAAGTTTTAGTGGACTAGTTCCCATATATTTCCCGTTATCAGCTGAAATTTGGCAGATAAAGTAAATTCAGAACAGCGTCCCTGAGCTTGATTTTACCGCACGTAGATAGTAACCTCTAAGGAAGTTCGCAAATCGATATCGATGTCGAAACTAGTTGAAGTTTATACCAAAGAAATTTTACTGAAATTAACTGTTAGTATATCCTTGTTTGCGCTTCTTTCAGTACATGTTGAGATTCACCAATGTTTGCCTCGGAACATTATTCTCTTTAGGTTGTGCGTACTTCCTAAACCTGACTTGTCTTCTTTACAATCATTGTTCCAAGACTCATGCTACTGGAACTTTTAAAACCCTATATCATGAACAGTGAGATACAGAGTGAAGAATTGGGAGTTTTACCTCTCATCCAGGAAACGGAAACGCTGGACAACTCCGTGTTAGGATAGAAGTTAGAAGAGATGATTGTCTGATAGTATCAATGAAAGGACAGAGACAAATCACTGCAAGGATATTATAGGTGACAACTGAATATGACTGTCATATACACTCTATTTTAATTAGGCATAATGAAGGAATATTAATCTTTTAAGGCCCTGTAAGGCTGTACCTCAAGGATTCTTAACATTTAGCATGCGTGTTGTTTAAATAGTTCTCGGTTGTATCTGAAGAGGAAATAAGCATCATGTAATTTGTGTTTCATGATACTGAAATGTCTTTGCAAATTTATCAGCTAGTTAGACTGCCCAAACAGATGGAGTATATAAGTTTAACTACTGCTCTTTCCGTTCCGATAGTTTCTTAACTTTTAAAATGGAGACTTCGACATGCATTTAAAGTCTTTCCACAACTTATTTTTAAGATTTTCTTATTTTGAATAAAAATTTGAACATTTAATTTTAATTCAAATGATTTTTTTTAAATAATTTATCTGACTATAATATATAAGAGTCTTAAAATACGTATCGAACACTCTATTTTAAATATTAAGAATTTATTGGGACAAGGGAGTAGTAGGTACTAACTACCAAGTGAAGAACATAAACATTATCAAACCAAATTAGTCCTCATCTTCGATCTCAATCTTCTCCTGCTCCCTCGGTTTCTGTAGTATTTGTTCTGTTAATTGTTGTCTTTTTTCTCTTATGTGTAATTAGATAATCTTTGCACGTAGTTTCTGAATTTTCTCTTCTCTTATTATTTATTAATTGGTATATTTAATCTAGAATTTAGGAGATTGATAATTATTTATGAATTTGTTGATTTTAATTTTAGGTGAATTCTAACAGATGTAGAATCTAGTAAAATATTTAAATGTAGTTTTCATAAATCATTCAAAATCTCACGAAATAAATAAAAAAGTAATTGAGTGTTAATTATATTGATAGTAGTAGATATTATTAAATCATAAATTAACTTCTGCTTTATCTATGTTCGATTGATGCGTGCCATGTCGGTAAAAAAGAAGAAGATGACACTGTACTGTTAAGTAATTAGCGATTAACTGTAGCCAATTGAATTAACCACTAAATTAATCATTTTAATTCGTTAATTAAGTAAATGAATAAAACTGTTTGATAAACAAATGTTTCATTTTTTTTTTATTTTCACCAGACATAAGGATATAATTATCTAATTGAAAAAATACCTTCATTTAACTTTTTTCAAAATTAACTTTATGGAAATAAACCGTTACTTTAATATGCTAATTACCAAATAATAATATGAGAAGTTTAATTTGGAAAAACTAGTAATTCGTTTCAGAAAGCTAAAGCTCAAATAAATACTTAATGTACCAAATAAAGCCCTTTTTCATCCCTAATTACATGTTCATTTTGATTTGATCATTTTTTGACTAAATATTAAAAAGTATCTATAATCATTTTTAAAATTTAAAATTGATATTATAAAATAAATTAAATATACTTTCTAATAATATATTATTTTTTCCATTACATGATACATGTAAGTTTCAGTCAAAATAATTAAGTTGACCTGTCAAAATTCAAAATAAATGTACATGTTGGAACCGAGGTAACAGTAATTATACTATCTCATTTTGTTCACAAATTAATAACTCCTAAACTTTACCTTGGCTAACATCAAATATCAGATAGAAATAGTGATGACAATGTTCTCCTATCATTGGTATACAGCATAACATACCTGGGCCCCAAATTATTATGAACGTGTATATAAAGAGTCACACGAGATGCTTATATAAGTTGAATTAATTCCAATGGTGACCCATAAAATTCGAGCAAACAACTCTTTCTCGTAATAACTTTGCCTTCTTCTTCTTCACATATCTCACCTTCACACACACAAAACTTAGATCTCTAACTGATCTCTGCAAATACTTTTATCGTTTAAAAATTTGCAAATTTTTAAGTAACGATTTGCGAATCCTAAACGAAGATGACGGGTACCGGAGTCGCAAGAACTGTTATTGGTATCATAGGTAATTATTACTACCAACTTTTCTTTTTTTCATTTTGAAATGTGTGCTCATACTTTCATATTTGTAATTAAGTTTTTTTTTCTGATGTTTTTTATCTTTTCTCTGTGTGCAGGAAATTTCATATCTGCTTGCCTATTTCTTTCCCCCATGTAAGTATATGTTTTTAGGATGGATCTGTATATATTCCGTCGAGTATGCAGTCATTATGATTTTAATATAAAAGTATCGACGCGTAGTTATTATAATTTGAATGTACATATGCCGCCAAGTACGCATTCATTATGATTTGAATGTTGATCAAGTTAATTGAATAAAAACTTTCTTTTTTGAGTGCAGACCAACATTTCAGAAAATAATCAAAGCCAAATCGGTGCAAGAATACAAACCACATCCATATGTGGCGA
This sequence comes from Apium graveolens, assembly GCF_009905375.1. NCBI lineage: Eukaryota > Viridiplantae > Streptophyta > Magnoliopsida > Apiales > Apiaceae > Apium > Apium graveolens. The sequence continues at coordinate 8,483,317 of NC_133650.1, read as the reverse complement.
CAGTGCTCAACTGCGCGATGTGGTCGTTTTACGGGATGCCATTTGTGACTTCAGATGATATTTTGGTGCTTACAATCAATGGTGCTGGTTTTGTGCTTGAAATCATTTACGTTACTATCTTCATCATATACAGCAATTGGGGAACACGGGTATTTATCGATGACTCAACCGATTAGTTTTTGGTTAGATTGAATGTGGTTTGTAATGAATGTTTGTGTTTCTGCAGAAAAAGATATTTATCGCTCTTACGATAGAAGCTGTGTTCTTCGCTGTGGTGGTGGCTATTACCATACTTGCATTACCTACACTCCATGGAAGAGCTATGCTTGTTGGGTTGATAAGTATCGTCTTTAACATAATCATGTACATATCACCCTTGAGTGTCATGGTACGTACGTTTAAATTACTCAGTAAATACGCAAAATTAGTATAGAATTAGAGTTGTGTTGTGAATGGATGCATGCATGGGATGCAGAAACGTGTGATTAAGACCAAGAGTGTGAAGTACATGCCGCTTGCTCTGTCAGTTGCTAGCTTTTCGAATGGAGTGATTTGGACGATTTACGCATTGCTTAAGTTTGATCCTTATCTTCTGGTAAGTTAATTGAACTGCAATTCTGTACTCATTACCCTTGCAATTCTGTAGTTTCACTTGCATTCATAACTGTGCTCCCGGGTTTTTAAAAGGAGCGAAAGTAAGTGGTAATGAATGGAAATTTAACAAATTTTAACTCCAAAAGTGGGATGAAAGTACTTTAACTCGTTATAACTTATATTTTCCCTTAAAAAAACTCGGGAGCAAAACTGTGATCAGGGGAGAGGGGTAATTATTGATCGAATTAGTTACAACATGTGAAATGTGTGAAACTGCAGATTCCCAATGGTTTAGGAGCGATATCTGGAGCAGTTCAGCTTATTTTATACGCTTGGTTTTATCGAACAACAAACTGGGAAGAGGAATATGAAAGATCATCTGTTCAAATGTCTGAAAGCACTCCCTGATCTCCAGTTTACATTTATAGTTTGAATGTATAAGACTAATGATGTAATGCTGGAGATTACTTTTATCTTGTTTGGTTTGGCTATAGGCTTTACTGATTCTGTGTATCTGTACACAAGTCTTGAATTCTGCAGTTGAGAGAGATGAATCAAAAATTTATTTAATTGAATAATATGCACTTATCAGATTACTTAAGTGGTAAAGTCTTGTCGTCTTCCATTCTTGTTCAACCTAAAGCTAACCTATTTTTTTACTTTTGAGTCGTGTTTTTGCTAACCTATTTTTTTACTTTTGAGTCGTGTTTTTGTACATTCGTGTCATGGATATTCCGCGTAAGTGTAAATTTCATTTATCACATCGGCGGTTCCAGCTGCATGGCTTTGGTTTTTATTTTTTTGAAACTACGTCGATAGATTAATACAATTAACTCACTAGACACGTATAGTAGTACTTTGAACTAACTATTTGGCCGTTCTGAAACCGACTTACTGCTGGCATATGTTTCTGTCTTCCATAAACTCTACTTAGATGTAAACATGGTTTGGCAGATAGTTAGGTTAATTAACACATGCTAAAGCTCAAAATTTTGAAATTAGTAGTAGTTTGAAGTTTGTTTCCTGAACAATTTAAGTTATTTTTGTAATTTTATATTAGCAAATAAAATTTTATAATTGATAGGAGTATATACTAACTATATATTCTTGTATTTTTGATAGCCCATAATTCACTCATAATAATTAAAGTATTTAAGGAGAATATAAATTTAAAATATTTACTTTTCATTTCAAATAATAAATAAATTTAGGTTATAAGGAATATTTTAACTATATCTAAACTAGTAGCGACGGCCGACGGGCATCTACATGCCACGATCAACGCGATCCGAACCCCGTACCATTCGAATCGGGGATTCGGGAAATTTTTCGGGAGCGGAATGAGGAACAGAAAAAGTATTAAAAAAAATTGCGGATCAGGGTCGTGATTAACGTCTCCCTGCCACGAGCCTGATTTTGTGTATGTGTATATATATATATGTATATATATATTACAATAAATAAATGATTTATAATATAGAGCATTTATAATATTATTATAAGTTTAGAATAACCTATAATTTATTGATCAATTTTTTACATTATAATATAAAATATGTTTTATTTTTTATAATTTAAAATTTGTTGTTTATTTGTATTATAAATCAATTTTATAATAATTTGGTATTAAAAATATGAGATAATATCAATATATTTGTGTATTACGAGTTAGTAGATTATTTGTTTATTAAAAATTATAAAATATAATATAAAATTATTATTTTTATAATTAAAAGAAAAAAAAATTAAATTCTTGTAGGGATTCACGTTCCCCGTTTGGGACGGGAATCAAGTGAAAAAGAATTCTCGTTCGAGATTCAGAGCCCATTCAAGTGGAAAAGAATTCCCGACGTGGAAGTGTCCCATGCCCCTCCTTACCTCGAGGGTTTGTATTTAATCTTCGTTTTAAAATCTATATTTCGTATTCTTGAGATCTAGAAACATTTGATTAGAATTTCAAAAATTCATTAAAATTTCAGGATATTTATTAATGATTTGAAAATTTTATTAATATTCGGTGGTATTAAATTAGCATTTTAAACTACCCTTGAAATTTTGAAGGTATTTAATTACGATTTCATATAAACCTGTTAAAGTCTAAGATATTCAAACATTATTTGATTCTTTAGGATTATATAAACTATTTGTTTTTACGGATGGCTCAGTATCCTATTATCTTTACATTAAATCTAAATTAAATAAAATTTGCTTACAATTTCAGTCCTTTAAATCCTCTAACATGAAATGAAATTGTTAGTATCTCGTACAGGCTTATATGACGAACGAGCCCATATAGAAAATTTAGGCCCATGGTCTCAGTAACTATGAGTCCATGAGATTAGCCGAACAGGGGTGCGCAAGGTTGGATCGAAAACGTTTTTACCGGGGATGTTCATGGGTCATGTTGTCCGGGTTGATGGCGTTTTTACGACTCAACCTAATTAAATTGATTTAAAAAATTTCGATCTCACTCATAAATTATTAATTCGTAACCCAACCCTATCCGTCGTAAATCGGTTTAGGTCGAGTTGGATTGATTTGAACGAATTGAATAATTATATAAAAAAAGTTTCAATAATATATATAATTGCTAATTTCGAATCGTAGAAATTACGATTATAGTACTATTATTTAAATTTAATTAAATTGAAATTTTAGTAATATATATCATATCGTAAATCATATGTACATACACAAAATATAACTATAAATGAAAATATTTTTATTGTATAATATACAATTGCACATATGAACCGATTTTCTATACGGGCCTAATTAAATTGAAAAATGTAATGTTAATTTACACAAATTTTGTCAACTAGCTGGTTAATAACCGCTACAAGAAAAACGGTTAAATATAGCTGTTTTAAAATCGATTATATTTAGCTAAATTCGACCGTTTTCGGATGTATTTAGCTAAATATGACTGATTTTTGTACCAATTATATTCGCTCGAGTCATATTTAGTAAACTGATTGTATTTAATACTAAATACAACCGAATAAATACAATCGTTTAAATACGACCGGCTAAATACAACCGCTTCCGGTCAAATTTAATTTTTCAGATAAAATTCGAATAACCCGCCCAAATAATTTAATTTATGATAAAATTCAAAAGACCCGCCCAATTATTAAATTCAAACGTATTTGGTCAAAAATATGATTCTAAATGTTACCGAGTGCGGTTGAATTCACGCACACCAATTTCAAAAAAAAAACTCGCTGAAAGAACTTCTCCGGCGGTGGAGCTTTTTCGGCTATCTAAAATACAAAACTGCCTTATTTTATTGTAGTGAACCTTATTTCCGAAAATAACAAAAATAATACAACTCATAACTTCCCTTTCAAATTGGTCTCATGTTGGGTTCAAGGGTTTACTAAATGTCCGTTTGGGAAATTTTAAAATAAGTAATTTATGATTTAAAATGAATAAGTGCCTCGTAAGTGATTAGTAAATAAATACTTATAAGTTGTATAAGTGTTTGGATAAAAGTCAGATTTTTTTAATTAATTGAACAAAAATAAATAAAATATAAATAAAGTTATCTTAATTCGTGATTATTATATTAGAAAAATAGTTTAGAACATATTTTTTAAAAGTATAGTTAATAAAAAAAATAAAAATTCAAAATAAGTTGAGAAAAAATACGTTATTACTCACATTCAACTTATCAACTTATAAGTTATAAATCATATTTATAAGTTGAGTCGACAAATATTCCGAGATAAGTAGTTACAGACTTATAAACTACAAGTAATTTATAAGTAACTCCAACCGGATCCCAACCGAATTGATAAAAGGAAACCGACCTTTAATTGTGTCAGTCCTAATATTTAAGTTAAATGGAACGATTTTATGATTTTTCGGATGCCTATTCATTCCATTACATTGCAAGTTTTGTTTCATATATAAATAGAGAATAAGTATCTTAAAATCAATTTTTAAAAAATATATTTTAATATAACAAATGATTTGAGTTATTAAATTTATTATCAACTCGTTTATTTTTTAATTTAAAGACCTGTAAAATATATGATAAATAAATATTTAGTAATAAATTATTAAAATAACTTGTTTACATATATTTATATTTATGGTGATTTTAGGAAAAATATCCCAATGTTAACTTTTTATTATAAAAATTATAAAGAATCAAAATTAAATATTGTAAATAAAATTGTAAATTATATGCATCATAGTTAGTTTATATTTTCGATAAATTATATGCATCATAGTTGGTTTATATTTTCGAGACAAGCTCTTAAAACGATTTTTATAGAACCATTTAATCATTTAAACTGACAAAATCTGACTCGAACCGGTGTATGATCCGTTGAATTGGGGCACAAATAACTAATAATTTTAATTGAAAATATTTAAACCGATTTGATCTGAGTAGTAAAAACTAGGGGGTTCACGAGTTCATCTATCCGATCAGATCGACTCAACACAACCTTTTTATAGATTGATTAAAGCGATTAAAAAAAATCCGATTAATGCTTGGGTTAAAAAAAATTAAACCGTATTAAATAGGTTGAGTACTATTTCAAGATTTTTTCGGCCAAAGCAGCCCAAACCGATTTAACGTAAATCTTGTTCGATAGTTTAAATATTTATATCTACAAAAATCGGTCATATTTAGCTAAATACATCCGAAAACGGTCGAATTTAGCTAAATATAATCGATTTTAAAATAATTATATTTAACCGTTTTTCTTGTAGTGGTTATTAACCAGCTAGTTGACAAAATTTGTGTAAATTAACATTACATTTTTCTATTTATTTAGGCCCGTATAGAAAATAAAAATAGATTATGCTCATTTTTGTCTAGAATGAGGCAGAAATTATGCTCAGAAATAATAATCTTTACTTTTAGAAAGCATTCCCACGATATATGTAGTTTTGTAAGAGCATCTCTCCTGCTACAAAATTCTTTGGTTAATAATTTAGTTGACATCTATATGTCAAGTATATATCAAGTATATGATATATTTAGATAATATATAAAAAAAATTACACTCCAATCATATATCTCCGTAACAAACTGCAAAAATTATAGACAATCATTTTTAGTTGGTTATATTCAGCTAACCAAGAAAATCCTTAAATATTAATTTTACATAATCATGATATAGATAATACCATTTGAGTGTATGTCAAACCCCTTAACTAAAATTTTATAAAATAGTGATAGCCAACCATTTTGCATTTTATCATTGGAGATGCTCTAAGGTCATCTTCAAAAGTGGTCTATTAGCATAAATTTGGACCGATTTCGGTCCAAATCTACCTAAAGGTGGTTTATTACCTTGTTCTAATTTAGGCTAGTGAATAGTGTCGGCCTAAATTTAGGCCGCCACTATTCACCGGCCTAAATTTTTTTAATAATAAAATATTAACTTTTTATGTTTTAAATATTTGTTAATTTGTTGATTGAATGTTATTATATATATGTATTAAGTAGTTTTAAATTATATTTTTTAATTTTCACTTATTTATATAATAATTATTTAACAAAAATATATTAAACACCATGAATTGTTTTAATTCAACTTAATAATACATTAAACACGTGATTTGCAGGATATTGCGTATACTCGTATGTTTACCCAGTGCGCACCCGAAAGGTAGCGGTTGCGGGTTATTTACGATAAAAAAAATAAAAAAATAATATAAAAATTAATTGTAAATACAACTTATACAAAAATATAATATGAACTTCAACATCAATTTAATCAAATAAATTATTTCTCAATCCTCCAAGGTAATCATAATATTGATTATAATTATGATCATTTTGTGATCCTTTACCTTCATCTTCTGAGCCAAATAAAATATTTCAGGTCCAATTGAATTAATAGGTTTGTGAATTAGTATCGACTCATTAAATAATAATATATTAATAGTTGAAAGAATAAAATATTGAGATATGAATTTAGACCAAATTTTAGAGCGAACCGTTGAAATAGAGAGTTGTCTCGGTCTAAATTTAGGTCAAGATTTAGGCCAAAAACCTTGGTATGGAGTTGCTTTAAGGTGCTCAATCTTTACAATTTAGGTCAAGATTTAGGTCGAAAACCTTGGTCACTCTTGAAATTGCCTTAAGGTGCTCAATCTTTACACTTTGTACTTCCTCTATTTTTTATTTTTTGTATATGACGTTTGATTTTTTTGGCACACATATTTAGAAGAGTTGACCACATTATTAGAATTATTATTTTTAAAAATTCCTTTTTTTAAATAAAAATATGAGATCAAATTTTTTATTCACAATTTTTTTTTTGAAAAAAATAATTTTAACTATATGATCAAATCTCCTAAATCCTGAAAATCAAATGTCAATGTATTAAAATAAAGGAGTAACTCGCATGAATACTTCACATGGTCCCAGAGGCGGATCTAGGCCCCCCGGAGATTTGAATAAATAGGGAGTAGTTTGTATTATAAGCAGGGGCGGATCTAGGATCTAATTTTAGGGGGCACCAAATTTCACCAAACTAATTTCTTAAAATGTAGCAGTTTCTTACTAAGTATTGAACTATTAGCAAAGCTATTAAGGACTTAAAGTCTTTCTCAAATATAAAATACAAAGATGAGAGATTAAATGCACCTGCAGGCTTCAGCATTCAACATTTCAGTCAAGTACCGGCAATTACAGTCCACAAGCTCTTTGACATTGATTATGAACACTACTGTGATCTCCTGTATGTTTCTGAAATCTATCCGGTTTCTTCCGATTCTTAAAACCCTCGCCAACAAATGAGTCATTACTTCCTGTACCACATTTATCTTTAAACAAATAACAACATAGACAAAAAGCAGCATCCTTTTTAATGCTATATTCCAACCAGGAGGATATTCATTAAACCATGAAGGATTGAATCTCCTATTTTTCTTTTCAAATGGTGTTAACGGAAAGACATGATTTTTTGGTTGAAAAGGTCCTTTTAGCAAGAATACCCTTCGAATTCTGTCTCTTTCTTTCTCATTAGGAGCAACAATATTAACATTTTCTCGCAATCCCGGATCAGCTTCAAGTTCATCTACTTCAATTTCTGGGTTTAAATTTGGTGGGGAAGATTCAGGAACATCAACAATTGGAGGATCATTTATTATTGGCTGGGGAGGTGTTGGAGATGACGGATGAGACGTTCAGAGTTTTTTATAAAATCGAAGCATAATTGATTTACTGTTTAACAAATATAAGGTAGCCATTTTAAGTATCAACTATCAATTTTAGATAATAATCAAAGGCTTACAAAGTTAGAGTAAGAAAAAAATATACAGAGAATGAGACAAATGAAATTAACATACCTTAATTTTAAAATCATGGAGTTTCCCCCCTTTCCTTTCAACTGTTGTTGCAAGCTGGAGAATCAATTAGCCAGAGAATGAAGAAAACGCATCAAAGAAACCCATCTCCGATTGATTAGTAGCTGAGACTTGATATCTATTAGTATTATAGTCTATAGATATATGGATATTAGTTTGTAGGCTTCAATCACACATATATGATTTATGAGAAGTTTACTTGCTTTCGATTGTTAGGTAAAAGAAAGAGAAGCAGTAAGTACAAGTACAGAAAAGAGAACACATAAAATACCACCGTATGAGTTAAATTGATAAAATAACAATTTGCTTTTATATTATATCTAACTCATATTCTTAATATAATTATATGTGTAAATTACCTTTTAGGGTTTTCTAATTTTAATAAATTGCTGCAACTTAAATTAAATTTTGAAGGTTCGTGGGGCACCCTTATTTTTCAAATTTTTAGGGGGGCCACTCACAAATATTTTCCGAAATCACGGCGGTAATTTTTTTTTTTTAAAATTAGGGGGCACGTGTCCCCGTGCCTCTTCGTAGATCCCCTGATTATAAGCATGTTGTGGCTTTAGTTCAGCTGGCTATTTAGTTGGTTTTCTACCCTCAACATTAGGGTTCAATTCCTCCCAGCTACTTTATTGTACACTTTTTACTTTTTTTCAGTTTCTTTTTTTTTCAGTTTTCTCTTTATTTTTGCTACTGTAGTAGAACACTTCTCCAATGAAATTACAAATTACAAATTATCCCTTTTAACATTTTGAAAGGTTAATATGTAGAATTGTATTCACGTAATTAGAGGTAAAAATTCTATTATATTCTTTCTTTTTTACTTTTTTATGCAATTTAATTATAATAATTGATTATTTTTAATTTTTTTTGTCTTCAAATTTATAACAAAAATTATGTAAAAAAAAAAAAAAATTCTTGGACCCCCCTAAATTTTTTTCCTGCGTCCGCCACTGCATGGTGCCAATACTCTCATGTATGAATGTTCAAATTTCGTCGTTGATTTAGCAAAAGAGGAAATCAACAACAATATTTTAAAAAAATTAGTCGATCATAATTAATCGGTTAAAATCTTTTAAAATATAAGTTGAATACAAGTGTGTCAGATAACAAAATTGGTATCTAGTGTTCACTTGTTCTACTTGTCAAGTAGACACAACTAGTTCTGATTCATGGGATGGCATGGTGCTGGGCTTTCTGAATAATTGATCCAGTGCCTATGAAGAAGCTAATCGACGAATGTGTAGACGGTAGTAGTGCAACTAGGTAATGTTGCACATGTTGTTCATAATGGATTCTGAATACATGATCATCATCTTCAGCCTGCTGCATCTTCTGCGGTATGTATAGCTTGCGCCTGCGATTTACTGAACACTAATTTACCCAGACATTCGTCAAAAATACACGCTACACAATTATTTCAAGATGATCCTCTACTGAAGTTTACGGAACCGCATTCCTGCTTTCGCGGACAACTGAGTATCGGAATGTAAATTATGCATGCTCTCTTCTTTATCCTACACTAGTTTGCAGATATTGCATGGTGTGGCACTAATAATTGTGCCCAGCATTGTTCGTTTTCGGTGATTTGATTAGGAGTTTGTTTAAAGGCAGCCAGTGGTACTAACAAATGCATGCGCACCTGACCACAACAGATAAGACTTGCATGCACGCTTTATCTCAACTTGTCCCTCTAGGGGATTACTTTATTCTTACCCCTACATTCAAGAATGTTTTGCAAGAAAACAATCCTTATATGAGTAAAGAGAAAGAATGAAAAAGCCCTATGTACTGGTTTCTGTGGACGTAGCATTACTCTTTCCCTAATTTCATCTGACGCTCATCTCGAGGCACATGTTTATACTAAAATTTGAACGCTTGATGGCTAAGCTTAAACTCCAGGGAATGTACTGGAGTTCCAGAGCCCCAAAGGTAGGGTCTTGAACAGCAAAAGTTATAGTAATCGAAGCATTCAAAATGATTTTATTTTTTGCTTTTAGTGTACACATGAACTTGCTAAAAAAGCATTTTAAAGCGACGGCAATGAGTATAGCAAACACATACACATCACAGCTCATTTCAGGCTCAAATTAGAATGCTGTAACTAAAAAACCAGTACTGGGCTTAAATTTTGAAATTATTTGAATAATGATATAACAAAAATAGAAGCACTCTTCTAATGAAAACGTACAAAGAACGTTACTGAATATAACAAATCTATTACAAAACGTGATCAATCCGCTGTTGTCCAGGACATATCGTTCTCGAAGATCCAGTGGCAGATCTCGATGTTCCCGGGACTTGATCCCAGTGCCACAAAAGCACCGTGACCTGGACTCCAAGCCGACGTGTCTTCGTGACAGATAGCTAAACCGTCATTGATCTTAGCTTTCGTGTCCACGTCAAGAATGTCTGCCATGTAGACTCTCACTTTCGGGACAGAATGACAGTAGTAAAGTAAATACGGATACAAACTCTGGTGACACGACACTGATATCGTTGCTTTTCCACCGTTGACTGCCTTGATTTTGCCGATCATAACATTTTTCTTGGAACCATTAACATTTGTAGTAGTCCTCACCACCACATTGTGTCCCAGCACAGAAGTTGCAAAATCAATCATATCTTCCACGGAACCAACACAACGCTTTGTCTCCCCCGGGCTGGAAGCCCGTTCACACTCTGCGAGGGCGTTTACCAACACGCCCTCCATGCTCGAATTGTCAGTAGCACCAAACACTTGTTTAAGCTCAATTAGTCCATCGCTTGAGAAAGGTAACTTTGACGAAATCACCCGGGGTAAAAACGACCTAACAGGCATTTTATCCTGGATGTCAGGCATTCTCATCACCTTCCCTTCCCTCAGCATATACTCCCTAAAAAACTTACCCGAAAAACCTCGTTTGTTTTCAGATTTACCCTTGACCTTCTTAACAAACGCGTTACTAGAACCACTTGGCCTTGTGTACTGACTAAATGTAACACCTTTACGAGCATAATCTTTAAACGTAGTATTCAAACCATAGACTTTAAATCCAGTTAACTGATTATGCGATCCTTTCCCGTACTCTCTAAATGTATCAGTGCCTTGGTTAAACGTTTTTCCATAGTTAAGAAAACTTGATTTCTCCAGATTTGAATTTTTTCCATAAGATTGAAACGTATCGGCACCAGCATTGGCGCCATCACGATAACTAGAGAAACTATCAGTACCACCATTTACACCGATACCATATGCCTTAAAATTGTTACTAGGGTTATTAGCATCGGAGCTATAACCCTTGAACGAATTGTTGGCTGCATTACCCGACTCACTATACCCTGTGAATGTCGAGCCAATAACGTTTGACGTAGTACCATAATTTGTAAATTCAAGGGGGCCAGCATTGCCCTTTTTACCGTAGCTAATGAAGGCCTCATTACCTGAATTTGTATCGTCAACGTAGCTGGTAAACGTGAGCTTGTGATTGTTATTATCCGAGTTGTAAGAAGCAAAACGAAGATTTGGGACATTGACAGTCGATGCATAGCTGTCAAACACACCGGAGCCTCCCGTGGTGCCAGCTGCATATGAGGAGAAGTTGGAGCCTGCAACATTAGCATCTTTAGCGTAGCTAGAGAAGCCTTCTTTATGATCAGTTGAGCTACGGCTGTAACTAGCAAATGAGGCAGACGCGAAGTTGAGTCCAGCAGAGTAGTTCTTGAAACTGTCATCGCCAGAGACACGTGAGGCCCCGTAGCTGGAGAAGTGTTTGTTAGAGTAAAATGCGAAATGTGAATTGTCATCTCTTTTAGGAGTGTGTTTAGAGTGAAGGCAAAATAAGTTTGCGGCAGAGCAGAAGGTGGAGAGGTGGGAATCAAGAGTTTTAGAAGCTGCAAGTTTCGAAAAAAAGGCTGTCTTGACAGCTGAGAGCGGAGAGGCCTTTGAAAGAAGGAAATCGGGTTTAGGAAGGTTATTCGAGATTTGTTTGTTCCAGTAACGGATCAGTGAGGCTTTCGCTGTAAACGGATTTTCTTTGCTAATTGATTCATCAGTTGATAACAATGGAGCCTGCATTACACATTACATGTTAGCATTGTATCAAAAATCAAAATCCACATATTCCAAAAAAAGAATCTAGTTAAATTATACGAACAACGGTACAAAACAGAGAATAACTGATATCGAAAATAAGTTAAGGCCAAGATACTCACAGCAGAAGCAGTAGAGCTGAAAATCGAGATTATCGATAACAACAAGAAGAAGAAGGTGCTGTTGAGCTTCATTCTCGTATGCTTTAGATTTGTAAGTATCTGCACTGGATTGTAGCAGTAGCTTAGAAGGGACATTGTGGACATAGAGTATATAAGGACACACAGTTCCTTCTTTTGAAAGCATACATCTCCTTTTCATTTTCACATTTTCATTTCCTTTATTTTTCTAGTACTTGTATTAATTAAATGTGTAATTAGTCAAATGTTCAAGATGAAAGCTTAAAGTAAGTACTGAATCAGTAATAGAAAAGAGCACAAGTGGTTGGTTTGAGTCAGAATTGTATATAGCCCAGACACAAATCTCCAAATTTACAAGTATATATGCTACCTACTGTTTGTTTTTTCTAATTTTGGTCCTCTAAACTGTATCAGATCATTTACTTCAGTATTGCCTAAAATCGAACTCTCAAACTTTTTCTGAACGAAGTATTACAAAGTTCATACGCACCTCGACTAATTTTGAAGATAACGTCCCAAGGCCTACCTACGTGCTACTTAGTTTGAAACACCATGTGTGGGAAAATGCTCATAGTCATGGGAAGTGAAGTTTGATGTAACGAATATTAAACTAATTAAAACAAGATTATTGAAAGAACTTTAAAGTAATTAAGCGGGATGCAGAAAAGCTCCCACATGGTGCCAATTGACAACCAAGTTTCTGCTTTTTATTTGTCATCTTGTTGATCCCTGTTCTTTTCTTTTTCTACATTGATTTTCGTGCACATAAGAGAATCGATTCAAATTGCTACATATGCTCTGCATCCACTGTTTCTGAACGTCTGAGTCCATTTATATATAAAAAAAGTATACATGTTTAACAATATACAATAAAATTGGTACATTATATCTCTTTCCCACAACTCCACAGTCTTGTTTATTGAGCAACACTAAGATATGATACTATATGTCTCTGTAGAAACAAAACTAATATTCTCAATCTGTTTGTTTATTTAATAATCGCGCGGCACATGCGCTAACTTCTGCAGTTTCATCATCTGTTGACTGTTGCTAAGGGGTGCAGTTTTTTTCTCTTAAGATAACCATATAAATTTCCGCCCTCGGCACGTGCTCATAGACACATACTGAAAAAATCTGATATATTATATATCAAGGTTATAAAACTCGAAAATTGGATCTACTCAAGCCACGTCTTCAAAATTCGAGTAATCGGCCTATTTTCCGAGTACTCATCTTCAACCTCGCTTAAATCTGATTCGACTCAGCCGGGGAACACAATAGGCATGTTTTGGTATCCGCCGGGAAACACAATAGGAATAGGCATGCTTTGGTATCCGCCGGATCTTCCAACTGTAGCATTCGCATATCTCCGCACTCTTGTAATCAAATCATCATAATTGTTTTTGTTCCAACCTTGTAGTTTATTTCTGCAGTTAGGACAACTTCTTTTCTTTTCCAACCAAGGATCAACACAACTGCCATGAAATATATGTGAGCACGGCAATTTACTCACCTCTACATCGAATATCAAATCTTCCAAACACACAGTACATGTCATCACTTCTTCTTTGCCGCGTCCTCCTCTGTATCTCCCTTTAACTACATCTTTAAATTTCGGATGCGCCTCGTCATCATCCATGTCATCGTAAACACTATCGATATCCTCCTCATCCTCTACCGAATCTATGTCCATGTCATCATAAACATAATCTATGTCCATATCATCAACAACGTAATCTATGTCCATAGGATCATCATTATACTGCATGTACTCTACAAGTTCCACCTCATTCGCCATTCGGCAATATCGAATATTTAATTTAGCATCAACAAGAAAACCGAAATATAAATCTTGACCCGCAAGAAACCAAGTTCTTCCGATATTCAACTATTCTCTCTACCAAAAACTGTATCGTAGACTTTATATACTAACCTATTATTCATAACATTGCATAATAATTAAGCAACCAATGATTCATAACATTGCATAATTAAGCAATCTAGGACAGAATCCTTGTCCAATTAGTTTAGTAATCTCCAATTATATTCTAATTAGTAATAATTAGAATCTTCATTAAGGACAAAATTGACATTGGGCCGTGCCCCATAAAAGTCTTATAACGTTAGTAAGTAAATAAATCATAAATATTTAATGAGAGATTAAAACAACTGGAGAGTTTTTCTAAAATACAACCTTTATATTTTTCGGTGCAAAACGTTTTTCCCAGATTTTTTTTCTTTACAAAAATAGAATAATTAATTATTTTTGCAAAAATAGCAACTTGATTTAAATCGGAATGTAACTAAAGTAAATTTGAACAACCAAAACTAATTTCAGTAATTTTTCAAAAAAATTAAGAAAAAACGCTACACATCTAGTTATGTTTAGTTGCAAACCGTATTTTGCGGACAAATATTTTATGAATATAATAAATTGTAAAAAAAAATTTAAAAGAGCTTTTTTTAAAAATATAATTTACATTTTTTTGTCGGAATTAGATTATTTATAATTATGTTTATTATACTGTAGTTAAACAACCATTTTTTTATAGAAAAAAGTTTTTAATCAACAATTTTGTGTCCAATAATCAACCATTTCAACAAGGTTCCCTAATCAAACTTCAAAATCGTACTATTTTTTATTGGAAAATTCTAGAGATCCCAAATTTTTATCCCAAAAATTTCCCCAAATATAATGTGTCACATGAATAGTTGGTAACCTTCTTAATAATAAAACCGGACCCGTCTGCATTAATAAAATAAGTCATGTGTTACTCATCATTTGATAAAAATTTTGGGAAAGATATTTGGGGCTAGCACGACTCTTTTTTTTTATTAAAAACAGCACACAGTGTTCAGCAGCTTACCATAGCTTACTGAAGCTTCTGAAAGGTTCAGTTTCTAATGTTGTGAATCATTTGCTGGGAAGTTTAAAGCTTATATGTTAGGTTCATATTAGTGGATGACATTGAGTGAGTATCAAAATTGCTTATCACCATGAAGATTTTAAACTGGTTTGATCATTTCTTGTGTGTAAACACTGTTGTTTTTAAGTATTATATGTTCATGTGTAGTGATGTGCTTTGTACTTCATCCGCACACATCTTAATTTTCTTAGATATATTTGGTTTATTTTCTGGTGAACATTTCTTTAAGAATTAACTGTCAGAAACAAGGTTGCCAAAATGTGAACTTAGGCCACAAACTGAAGCTCCTTTTCTGTAAACTTATTTCATTTGCTTAGTGAAATTTGTAAGCTTTATGGGCTAGTATCGATCTCAAACAGCCTGCTAACGCTTTACTTCTGTAGTTCTGTGCCTGCCGAAACGCTTTGTACTTTCAACCATTATACCTCCTTTGATTACTTGTAACTTGCTTTGTACATGCTAAATACTTGCATAAAAGCATGTGTGTGTAATGCACATCATTTACATAAATACCGGTGTTAACGTTGAATTAATGTGTTCTGTTCTTTCAAATTAAACAAAAGTGCATCTGATCGAGCAATGGAAAGAAGACTACCTCACTTGAAATTACAGTGATTAGTGTTCAAGGTAATAAAAATGAAACATGATCTTTTATGTGAACCTAGTTCTAGAGTTTGCTATTGACATTGCACGAGGAATGCAGTATCTTTGACACCTGAAATGATCAAATCAAAGGCCTTGCAAAGAAAGTTGATGTCCACAAATGGCACTGTCCTTTGGGAGCTCTTGACTGCCTTGACACCATTTGACAACCTCCAGAGCAGGCCGCTTTCGCAGTATGCCAGAAGGTACTTGCTACGTTCTGACATTCTGTTTTCATATCTGAATCTTCTGCTTGGTAGAATTCTCTCTTTTAAGAATTTGCCATGACTGCATTTACGGCATAAGGTAAATTTTAATTTTCATTAAAACATGAGGTAAATCAGTTCTTAAAACAGGTATCTAAAATATCCTTATTCAATCCAATTAACCAGTCTTTTTGTCTTCATGATTAGCAAGTCTAATTAACCAATTCAATCATATCTGGAGTTATTATTCACAATAATAATTTTTAGCTAAAACACAAATGTGGTAGCACATCATCAACATCTAACCAGTCCAAAGTAAAGAATGATGATATAAAAAACAAGTAAACTTCACACACTCACATATACAGAAAGATTGATTCATCACTAATAAATTTCAAGAAGAGATTTACAGTAAGTGTCTAATAACACTTCAAACTTGTCTTCCTCTATCATTCATAGTTCTCAAGAGTGTTGCAAGCGCAACCACAGCACCGCCCTTGTCTTCTACTTTATTTCTGCAGTTCGGACAACTTCTGTTCCTTTGAAACCAAGGTCCAATACAACTGGCATGGAAAATATGGGAGCAAGGCAGTCTATTAAACTCCATCCCAGAGCTCAAGTCTTCCAAACACACAGAACAAGTAACTATTTCTTCTTTGCCATCTCCTCCACTGTATATCCCTTTCTCCACACCTTTAAACCTTAAATTTGCCTCATCATCATCCATATAATCCTCAACATCATCATCCATATCATCTTCAACATGATCCATTTCATCAAAAAGCCTATAGGGTGCAAGTTCCTCTTCATCTGCTACTCGAAAATATTCCACATCTAGTCTTGCATCAACAACAAAACCAAGATTAACATCATCTTCTGCACATTGAGATTCCAGGTTCATCGCGTATTCAACTATAGTCTCTGCCAAATACTGTCTTGTCTCAGGGTGCATGCAAGGCTGCACAACTAAAAGTTGTTGTTCGTACGTACTCGAATGAAGGTCAGCGAAAGAGAAAAACATAGTTGGAATCGAGTATTCTTCAGGGTAGCCTTCGGTGTCGAGTACATGAAAATCTCCAGGAGAAACCTCTGCTACAATATTATGAGTTTCTGAGACTATAACATCCACTGCACACGTTTGTGGGTGGCGCAGGGACGGTGTATATGAGATATCTATTGAATGTTCCATATCCAAACTACTCATGTTTTTTTGTGTAAACAGACTAAACTACTTACTAATGTTGTAATGTTGTCTTGCAGAACATGTATTTATACAGACGGGCAGTTTCAGAATCATGTTAGGATTGGAAGTTAAAGATTATAATTTATTATACTTTAATTAATATGATATCTTTTCGAATTTGAATCGAAGTTGGATGTGTGGCTTCGACCCAAACTTGAAAACTTATTGTTTTTTAAGCAATTCGATCTCGACTTGAATTTGAAGAACTGTATAAATTTGCCTTGTAGTTTTTGTTGAATTGTCAAGAATATAAAGAAGTTTATCATTTTATAAAATTGAGATATATTTGTTGAATCGTCACCTGAAAAATGTTAGGAGTAAAACTGAATGGAATATCAAATTTTTAAAAGTAATTTTAAACTTTAATCGAATGCGACAAAAATCAATTGCATTTGTTATTATGGATCACTACCTCCGTCTTTTTAGTTATCAAATTTGATTATCTTTTTAGTTATCAAATTTGATAATTTTTGTTTTGTGTGGTCAAATTAACAAATTTTGACTGAAATATTTTAGTTAAATAAAATAAAAAAATATATTACTAAAAATATATATAATCTATTTTAATATATAATTTTTAATTTTTACAATAATATAAGAGTAATAATTATTTTTTGGTTAAAAATTAGTTAATTTGACTACTTAATAAGTAAAATTTAATGATTATGCCTCCTAAGTATGTCGTTTAAATACGGTTTAACTTGATTCACGTGATTTGCGGGTTATTGTGTGAGCCGTAGGGTTTACCCAGTTCGCACACGAAGGTAGCGGCTGCGGGTTATCTACGATAAAATAATAATAATAATAATAAAATAAATAAATGTGACAACTAAAAAATTACGGAGAAAGTATAATTTTTGAAAAATATTAATTAAATGACCCTAACTTTCTGGAGAAAATGCAAATTAATTTAATAAAATTAATGGGAGAATAACTTAAAATTTTTGTTATTTTACATTTAACAAATATCAAAATTTACATAATAATAACGTCTGCAACTATAATCCCTATTTTAAAATTATGTGGCCCGTTAAAGTTCACGGGTCTGACCTGACTTCTCGCGGATTGAATTTGTCCGGATCGGACAGGACCGGACGAACATTTTGAATTTAAATTTTTTTCCATTTCCACGAAAGTATAATCCGTATTTTAAAACTAAACAGAAAGAAAATATAGAAATAGAAAAAGGGGAAAATAGAAAAGAGGTCACAATCAAAGCGTATACACAATTTGTCCCCTCCTAAGTAGATCCTCCCCCATTACTATAAAAAGCCAAAAATGTGTAATAATTATAAGTACCAACAACATTTGTTATCATCCCAACCTTCACACTCCGTACCACCATCCAACACCGACTTATACTTCCCAAGTTTCTACTCTCTCTCTCTCTCTCCCCACAAGTCTCTCGCATATCTTAAAATTTTCACAGAAAAACTTAATTTTACTACGATTAGCTACTTTCAGGATGTAGATGTACTTTACATTCCTCACTGTTAGTTTTTATTTACTACATCAACTTCTCTCTCTCTGCTTTAAGTTTTTAACCCATTTGGAGCTACTTGATTTTATATCATAGTATATGAATTGACTGTGTTTCAGCAGCTCAGCTTAGCTTCTTAAAGGTGCAATTTTTAATGTTCTTTATCATTTGCACTGCAATTTAAAGCTTATTGCATACTTACATTTGCTGAATTTTATAGATTCTTGGATTTTCATTTTGTTTTTTTATTTTTTATATAACCCTCTCTCTATCTCTCTCTCTCTCTCTCTCTCTCTCTCTCCCCCTCTGCCTTAACCGATTTGAAGCTAACTAAGATGTACATCATATAAACATGAATTGATAGTGTTTCAAGAGCTCAGCTTAGCTTATTTGAGCTCCTCAAAGGTTCAATTTTTAATGTTTTTTTTATCATTGTCACTGCAATTTAAAGCTTTTTAGATTTCAACATTTGCTAAATTCTAAAGATTCTTGAATTTTTATATTCATTTTATTTTTTTATGTATATGTTAGGTTCAGATTTGTGGATGATATTGAATTTGTTGATTGACAATGAAGAATTTAAACTGTTTTAAGCAAATAGCCAACAATGCTAGACTCGAGAGGCCATTGTCACTAGGCGAATACAACAGGGCTGCTTCTTGGTCCAAGTATTTAGTTTCGTCCGGTGCGGAAATTAAAGGGGACGGAGAAGAAGAATGGGGTGCTGATATGTCTCAGCTATTTATAGGGAGTAAGTTTGCTTCTGGTCGTCATAGTAGGATTTATCGAGGAGTATATAAGGATAGAGATGTTGCTATCAAGCTAATTAGTCAGCCCGAGGAGGATGGCGAATTGGCTGCTGTTCTGGAGAAGCAGTTTAATTCCGAGGTTTCTATGATGTTTCGACTGCAACATCCTAATGTCATCACTGTAAGCCATCTGTTGTACGTTTCGTTTGTGGTTTAGTGAATCTTGTATTGTATGATATTCATTGTGGATTTTTGAAGTAGAAGTACATTGTATTTTGTAAAGCATAGATATTTTAATTACTTCTATCAGATATGTGGTTTACGTTTCTCAATATTTGATTTGCCTTGATTCTTGTATTGACTAACGAAGGATACAGTTAAGTTGGGGACAAGATCTGCAATTATCTATATGCATGTTACTGGGGGTAATTTCTGAGCATATAACTTAAATTTGGGTTTACGTTTCTCAATATTTGATTTGCCTTGATTCTTGTATTGACTAACGAAGGATACAGTTAAGTTGGGGACAAGATCTGCAATTATCTATATGCATGTTAACTGTTCTGTTTTTGAGGACAAGAACTTCTCAAATTTAAGTTATATGCTCAGAAATTACCCCCAGTAACGCACCAACTGAATATACCCTACTAAGTATTGACCTACATTGTTTTTTTAAAGTGATGGACTTTTTCATATACTACCTCGCCGATTTTCTTTTAACTTATAGAATCCTTCTTTTCTCCTTTTTGGCACACGTTCTTATGTCTGTGGTTGACATAAGAACTGATTCAATTATACTGGTGAAATAATTTCTCTTGATCTGTAGTTATGCTATAACTATTAACCTACATCTATTGATTTGTAAATATTTTCACTTTATTTAGAAAAACCTTCACCAGCTAAAATGTTTTGGAAGTCCGCTCTTTTTGTATTATGTTTTTATTATTAATAAAATTTGTGTATTCTTAGTGTAATAGTATGTTGAACGCCGGCTCAAACTTATTTTGAAAAGGCCATTCGCGCAATGCGCGGGTGTATCATTAATGGTATCTTAAACGCTGTCATTTTACATGTGATGCATATAGAAAAGAAAGCCCGACTATTTATATCTGTTCCACCTCTTCTCTGTGTTTCTCATGCAATTTCTTTTGACTTTTGAGTAATTAAGACCTTTTGCGCAATGCGCGGTGTATCATGACTTGTGTCGCAAACACTGTCATTTTCTATGTATACCTGTATGTAATGATATACCTCGTATTTATACTCGCACGTATCTTGATTTCCTCAGATAATTTTTGTTCATTTTTCTGGTGATCATTTTTTTTTGAAATAACTGCCAGAAACAAGGATGTTTAGATGTGACCGAACTCTCAAGCTCCTTTTTTATAAATTTTTTCCTATGCTTAGTGACTATTGTAAACTTTATGAGCTGGCATTTTCTTAAATAGTCTGTTAACAGATTACCTCTTTTGTGCCGCCTATAAGAGCTTTTTACCTTTACAAATTTATCTCTTGCGATTGCTTAAAACTTGGTTTATATATACCAGAATTTTACATAAATGCAAGTGTATATTGCACATCATATAAATAAAAATTATACCACTGTCAAATCAATGTTTTTTTTTCTTCAAAAACTAAACAAATGTCTTTCTGATCAAGCTGTTGCAAGAAGTGTATCCTGCCAGTTCAAATTATTGTAGTTGAGGTTAGAACCATCAGCTACAGTTGTGACGAAGACGATAGGCTAATAACTCCTGGCACATTGATGACTTTTCATGTAGAACCAGAATAAATCCTTATTGTAACACTTTATGTGGTTTATATATTAGAATATACTTAACTGGATTCTTGCTTTACTATAAACCTCATATAGAATGCCCTGAATTCCACGTTCCATCACTAGAAGTTTACTTTACCACCATTTAATGTGCTGTGTTGTTCAAGGTAATGAATATGAAACTTGATATTTTTTATTTTATTTTAAAGGGTGGCTATTTATTCTTTGCACTTCGGTCATGCAGTTTTTTGCAGCTTGTAAAAAAGCCCCCGTGTTTTGCATCATAACTGAATACTTGGCAGGGGGCTCCTTAAGAGCATATCTCCATCAGCAGGAACCATATTCACTTCCCATTAACCTAGTTCTAAAGTTTGCTATAGACATTGCACGAGGAATGCAGTATCTTCATTCCCAAGGAGTGCTTCACAGGGATCTCAAATCAGAGAATTTGCTCCTTGGTGAAGATATGTGTGTTAAGTTAGCAGATTTTGGTATCTCCTGCCTGGAATCGCAATGCGGGAGTGCAAAGGGATTTACTGGTACTTACCGTTGGATGGCACCTGAAATGATCAAAGGAAAGGCCCAGACGAAGAAAGTTGATGTTTACAGTTTTGGCATTGTCCTTTGGGAGCTCTTAACTGCCTTGACACCATTTGACAACATGACTCCAGAGCAAGCTGCTTTTGCAGTATGCCAGAAGGTATTCACAATATTTTATGATCATATGCAAATTTGCTGTTTACTATATTTCTATGTTGGAACAACTTGAAATGAATGCATTTACCTGGCGTTGGCATGATACACAGCTCTTATGTAAGTAACCTATTCAGATTTTTTGATTTCATATATGTAACTTATTATGAGTCAAGCTATCAATCTCTTTCGTCACTACACCCTTATGACCTTCACATTTTTATGTTACACATTTGGATGAAGTCTCAACCATAACGGCTAATGTTTAGAGCAAAAAAATATGTATTAGGCTCTCCAGGTGAAGAACTTGTGCTATGCTTTACAGACAAGAAATGCATTCAAAAAAAAATAGGTGCTAAAAGACGGTTTCCCTGAAAATTTGTACATCAACATCATGAATTATAAAAGCCTTGGCAGATTCTTATTGGAAATCCTGAACAACAGCCATCTTTAAAAATTGGATGAATGTTGTTAAGATTTTCGAATAAGAATATGCCAAGGCTTTTATGATTCACGATGTTGCTATAAAAATGTTCATAAATATTTTTTAGCATCTAAAATTCTAAAGGCACTTCTTATCTGTAAAGCATTGCATGAGTTTTATTGTGTGTAGGAGTTCTCGTGGGAGTTCTATACATTTATGTTAAATTATAATCTCTTTGATTGAAATTCTAACTGAATATGAGTTTTTGATAAATTAAGCATATCTAGTCAAGGTTACTCGGAGATAGTTGTTGTGTTTGTGACGCTCTGTTCTCTGTAGTTGCATGCCATGGTTTGGTTTCCTCTGCAAAGTGATT
This sequence comes from Apium graveolens, assembly GCF_009905375.1. Taxonomy (NCBI): domain Eukaryota; kingdom Viridiplantae; phylum Streptophyta; class Magnoliopsida; order Apiales; family Apiaceae; genus Apium; species Apium graveolens. The sequence goes on along the minus strand of NC_133650.1, from coordinate 8,460,656 downwards.
AGGAACTTCCATATTATCTACCTGATGTAGCTACATCTTGTGTCTACTTAGTGTGGCTTTAAAGTTGTGTACATCCAATTTAACCAGTGTTAAAAATATGGAAATAAATTACAGAAAAGCTATGGTCAGTCTTTGACAGTTGCATTGGTGATATAAGAAACAGATAACGTGGTTTGTATCTTATTGCATAACATAAAATATATCAGAACTATCATAGTCAAAAGTGAGTATCCTCTTTTTGTCACAAATCACTTCTCTGATATATTCATGAGTAAAATGAACACTTTTTGCTAATGCTTCTTTGATTTTATTCTGGAATTTAATTTGTATGTCATACTCCAACCTTCAATCATCACCTTATGTTTTTAAATATTAAATCTGCCATCAATCTGGCTGTAGTCTATTTGACAAAACTGAAAATTGATATCTTGAAACTTGTGCTTAATAATCATTGCTAGCTACACAGATAACTACTGTGACACGTCAGTATTCTTTGAGATCACTGATGTGAAGATGATCTGCTTATGAAAAAAGGCTTCAGATGGACACTTGTCGTCTGGACCTCGCTCTTGTAGAAATGCGTGATTGTATAATAATTAGTCGGTGATAGATTGTGTTGCCAAACTCATTAGTCATTATGCTCCAATAACACAAGCATGTTATAGACTCTGCGTAATTTTCAACCAAGATGGTCATTCTTGCTTGTTACATTCCTGTGATTTTGAGGTAGAAGCTTGATACAGAAGAAAATAATAAATAGAAAACCACTGATATAACATTTCATGCAGTTGCTTCCAGCTACTGAACGACTAATTACTTTTTCATCAGTTACTACTTGACTTATCAGTTGAAAACATTATTTCTCTGTTCTCTGTTTTAGTTTAGGTTAATTTTATATTCATCTTGCACTGTTGCACAATTCAATCTCCTTGAACGTATTTAGGTTGATGATCTATAGACTATAGGCACATTGAAATTTAATGGATCTTGTCATATACTCTATACAGATTCTTGGCATATACTCTATACAGATACGGTATGTAGGCTCTTTTCCTTTGCTACATCATTTTTTCCAATCTTCCTACATTAATTTTTTTTTTTTTGTTATTCTGGATAGAATGCAAGACCCCCGGTGCCCCCTGCATGCCCTGTTGTATTACAACATCTCATTAACCAGTGCTGGGCTAGTATTCCTAGGGAGCGGCCAGATTTCAATAAGATTGTCACAACCTTGGAAAGCTTTGAAAAGTCTCTCGAGCAGGACCCGGAGTTCTTCTCATCCTACAAACCTAGTAAGCATCAAACAGTACGCCGCTTCTTTCCTAAGTGGACAAGTACCAGTAAAACTGCTTAAGAAGTCCTCTTTCAACCATCTGTGATGCTGATTTATCTTGTTCTGCTTGTCGGTTGTTTTTTTTAGGTTAATACAGATCATTAGTCGTTTTAGCTCTAAACTATTCTGTGTGTATGCCATCTTCTCACAATCAGGAGTAGGTCTTAAGTAAAGATAATTCCTGTGCTTGTATGCTAGCTCTAGATTTCTCTCAATATTTGTATGGGAAATGGTATGAAGCTGTTGGGATGAAGATGTTTGCACTCAAGGAACTCAGGTTATGTCAATGTATTGATTATGCACTAGTATGATTTTATGTGTTCTCTTTTCTAGATTTTATTGTTGCATCAAGAGTTCTGCTTCTGCACTGAACTCTCGAGTTTGGCCCGAGTTAATTGGGATCTTTTTGTGTGGTAACTGAATAGCAGTAACATTTTACTGGACATGTAGATGTAGCAGACAGAGTGAACTAGAATCTTCAAACTTTTCTTGGATGGGGGTTCTATGGTTTGTATATATGGAATATAGATTAGCTGGATAAGTGGTAGCCTACATTATCAAATAATTGTTGTATAATGCATAGATTAGATGTATAATCTGGCTTGTATAAGATGCATAATCATAGGATACCCAAGCTAGTCCAACCTTGAGCAGTGCAAAGCTCATCCTTTCTTACACTACTAAGCAAATTTAAAACTATGCTACTTTAGCCTTTAGGTAATATCCAAGTTTCCAGTTCACATATTTAACTACTACGGTTTTCGCTGGTATTTATATATTGGAAAATGTTATAAATCCCAAATTTTTACCCCAAAATTTACCCAAATCTGATCTGTCACCTGAATAGTTAGTAACCTTCCCAATAAATCCCAAATTTTTACCCCAAAATTTACCCAAATCTGATCTGTCACCTAAATAGTTAGTAACTTTCCCAATAATAAATGGGACCCGCATGCATTAATATGCGTCCACGATGGGACCCGCGTGCATTAATATGCGCTCACGAATTAAAATAAACAATGTATCAGTTATGTCATTTGGTAAAAAATTTGGGTAATATAGCAATACTCTTATATATATATATATATATATATATATATATTTTATGCGTTTCCCAAGTAAATACTCCCTTCGTTCTTATCGATTTCTATACATTTTTTTTTCATGAAGCATTTTAAGCTAAATATAAGGTATGCTTTCATAGTTTATTTTTTACATTTTTCTGAAGTAAATTTTAAACATCAAATTTTTATTTAGAAGAAAAGATTATTAAAATAATTAATTAAACTATATTTTAAAGTAGCGTTAAAATGAGTACCGAATTTCCGTTCCCAATCGTAGAGGGATAGAGGAAGTAATACTTCCCGAATAATAATCTCTTTTTTTTTTCTTTTTGTCGCAGAGTAATAGCGTCTTAAATCCGTCTTCAAACAGTAGTCTTTTTTGAGCAAGTGAATCAAATTTAACATATGAAGTGACATGATAGAGTTTTTAATTTTGTTTTATCGTAGATTTTTGCATGTATATGGGGACGTATGGTCTCTGAGGGTAAGTCCCTATCCGAATAATAAAAAAAATGTTAAGTGAGTGAGAGTGACCGTATTGAATTTAAATATTGTACTCTTGTACAGTGTTTTTGTACTAGAAGAGAGCGAGAGCTGGGCCAATTTTGGACCACCTGGTGTTGTAGTTTGAGTGTGTCAAAAAGGCCCTTACTTTGTGGCCTGGGTAACATGTAACGATCAAATTAGTGGGTTACATATTGTAGTTTGAGATTGTGGTTTTTTCCTCATGGCCTATCTTCCCCTCTTTTAACTCTAGTTATCATTTCTTTGGTGTCTCTATTCTCTTTTTGAGAGCAAGAGTCTTTGAATTGGTGGAAGTAAAATGTAGAAGGCAAGCAAAAGTAGATAAATAATTTAGTAAACATTTTTTTCTTTCATATTTCAAAAATTTTGTACTTTAATATTTCCCTATTTTGATGTAAAATAAGCAGACCGTTACGAAGATTAGCTAATTTCGATAAATATTCGGATAAGTACTTAAATTTTCTTGAAAAATGCTAGGTTCCAAAATCGGTTGCCAAAATCGTTCCAAAATGTCGCATGCCATTTTTTGACGGATCACCTCACAATCAATAAAAATGACCGCATGTATTTAAATTAATCTCTTCAATTAAAATAGCCCAAAATGACAGATCACTAATATCTATTTTGGAATTATTTTTTTGACTCAATTTTGGGTTTGTAGCGCTACTCAATTTTAATACCGTAGGTGCAATTAATTTTTGATTTTTATAAACTTGTAACAAATGAATATGGTTGTAATTGTAGCATCTCGCATTTTCTAAATAAATTTTAACAATTATCGGCGTTAAGGCATAACTTTTCAATTTTTTTTACATTTACAAGATAGTTAATGATGAATGAAGTTCAGGTTTCCTAATTTTAACTCATGTAATAGTGTTTGCATTAGTAATTTAATTAAGTGAAATGCAAACTTCTTTCACTCTTAATGAATCTTTCCAATTTTGGAATTTCATTTTATTTATGTTCTCATTTCTCAAATTTATTTTTGTCATACTTGCAAAAACCCTTTAATTATACGAAAATCGAACTCTTAACCGAACTAGAGGTAAATTAATAATTTTTCCACCGAATCATCCGTGAACTATAACAAGCACACAATATAAAGTACTTACTTTACTCACTCTAAAATGGAAAGATTAAGGAAGCTAATGACAAACACAGGATTTGTAGTTTGGAACAAAGATGTTTGAAATCTTGCAACACACTGTAAATTGATAAGCAAGTAAAGAGTAGACCTCATGACCATGACTTCCTGCCCTACATTCTTCTTTTTTTACCACCTTAATTTTTTTCTACCACCTTAAATAAAAGTAGTAAAACAAATAAAAATTACTACTACAAAATAAAAATAACAACAAATGCGATTGATTTGGCAGCTTGACACATTCTAAAATAAACCAATAAAAAAATGACACGTAATAAAATTACAGCGAAACACTAGAAACAGAAAATAAATCGAGCGAGTTGGGAGAGAAGTCGCCTTCTACTTTCCCTTCTGACATTCCACCTCTGTAATAAAATCCATTCATTTTTTAAATCTCTCTCCCCCCCTCTCTCTCTCTCAGACACACACACAAATCTCTCTCTCTCTCTCTCCCTCTCTCCCACTCTCTCTCAATATATAATATTATATACATATTTCTCTTTAAATTCCCGCTGTGCCCTCCAGCTTCTCTAAAAGTCTCTCCCCTCCTCTTCTCTTACATCAACACACCTTCATAGACCACCACCAAAAAGATAGATATATATTCTTGCATCTATTTTTCAAAATTTAAGCTTTTAGGTCTCTTCTTTCATGGGTTGTCTCTAAGGTATGCTCTCAACTCTTCTTTGTTTTTGCTTCTTGACAATTATCTTGTTTTATTTATAGTATTTTCAACAAGTCAGCTGCATATTGTTATGTTTTTTCAATTTTGATTATTTATGTATGTTAGTGCTTTTTCTTAATTGGGTTTGTGATTCTTGTTTTGTTTATTGATTTCAACATATTTTTTTTTGTGATTTTTTGTAAATGAGCTGATTTTAAAGTCCATGTTAATAATTATGTGAAGATCTGTCTATATGTTGTAATAAAGTTTGTATCTTGACTTTATTAATTGGCATGATTAACATAAATGATGTTTGTATAATTTTAGAAATCAAGATTTTGGCATTACTTATTAGGTTTTTTTTTGTTGTTTTTACTGTTTGAATCATTCCTTTTGTCTCCTACTTGTTATTATAAAATTGGCACCTGAACTGTTTTTCTGGCATTTTCTTTTTGTGTGTATCTATTGTGAGGTATGATCTGTTGGCTTAAATGTTGCAATGTATTTTAATTTTTCTGCGCGATTGTTGTGATGTTCTTGTGGTGAATATAGGAAGGCGTTTATTTGATTACACGGATTTTTTGTTGGTTGTCGTAAGAAAAGATGCCTGGAGTTGTTGTGGGTGAAATAGAGGAAGAAGGGGTAGCAATTCAACCAAATGAGAATGGAAATTCCACACCTTTAAAAGAGAACTCGATAGCAGATGAGTCTGTAAATAGTCCGAAAAGCCCTCGGGCTGAAGGAAATGGTTATAGAGTTGATGAGGTAGTTGACACTTCAATTGAGCATCTGTATGATAATGTTTGCGAGATGCAGAGTTCTGACCAATCACCATCAAGGCGGAGTTTTGGATCTGATGGTGAAGAGTCTAGAATTGATTCTGAGCTCCGACATCTTGTTGGAGGAGAGATGAGAGAAGTGGAGATAATGGAAGAAGAAGTAGGGATGCAGAAGGTAGAAGATGATGATTTTCGTAGTGATTCCGGTTCGAAGAAGGAGAGTTCCTCTGCAGGTAGAAAGTCGAAGAAATCAAAGGAAAAATCTGTTTCGTCTTCTAATTCAAAGAAAGCTTCTAACTTGAATTTAGAGTCTGATGCAACATCAAGTCCCAAGAGCAGAAGCCCCCAAGAAAAACCTCCTCTAGATAAGCGGAATCATAAGATATTAGTGAAACCAAATGGTGGAAGCAGCTCTACTAAGAAACAAAAAAATATATCTCTCAGAGGGGTAACATCTCAAAATGGAGCTGATGATTCATCTGATTCGGGTTTAGAAAACCCGGACCTTGGGCCCTTTTTGCTTAAGCAAGCAAGGGATTTGATATCTTCTGGTGATAATCCTCAGAAAGCTCTTCAATATGCACTTCGTGCAGCAAAATCGTTCGAAAAATGTTCAAATGGGAAGCCAACCTTAGATGTAGTCATGTGTTTGCACGTGACTGCTGCAATATACTGTAGCTTGGGTCAGTACACCGAGGCTATTCCCGTTCTGGAGCATTCCATTGAGATTCCTGTAATTGAAGAAGGTCAGGAGCATGCCCTTGCTAAATTTGCTGGTCACATGCAACTTGGAGATACCTATGCCATGGTGGGTCAGTTTGAGAGTTCGATCATGTCTTATACGATGGGTTTGGAAGTACAGAGACAGGTTATGGGTGATACAGATCCAAGAGTTGGTGAGACGTGCAGGTACTTGGCTGAAGCTCAAGTTCAAGCATTGCAATTTGATGAAGCAGAGAAGCTTTGTCAGATGGCTATAGATATACACAGAGATAACGGTTCACCAGCTTCTATCGAAGAGGCAGCTGATAGGAGGCTTATGGGTCTTATCTGCGAAACTAAGGGAGACCATGAAGCTGCTCTTGAGCATCTGGTTCTTGCAAGCATGGCCATGGTGGCCAATGGGCAAGAAAAGGAGGTTGCATCTGTTGATGTAAGTATTGGAGACACATACTTATCTTTGTCTAGGTACGATGAGGCTGTTTTTGCATATCAGAAGGCACTCACATCTTTCAAGTCTACTAAAGGAGAGAACCATCCAACCGTTGCTTCAGTTTTTGTCCGTCTGGCTGACCTGTATAACAAGACGGGAAAAATAAAGGATTCAAAATCTTATTGTGAGAATGCTCTTCGAATCTATGAGAAGCCCTTACCCGGAACCCCTCTGGAGGAGATTGCCAGTGGTCTTACTGATGTTTCTGCTATTTATGAGTCGATGAATGAGCTTGATCAGGCCCTTAAGTTGCTGAAGAAGGCATTAAAGATATATAATGATGCCCCTGGTCAGCAAAACTTAATTGCTGGTATTGAGGCTCAGATGGGAGTCATCTACTACATGTTAGGGAACTACTCTGAATCATACACGTCCTTTAAAAATACCATTTCAAAGCTTCGAGCAAGTGGAGAGAAAAAATCTGCTTTTTTCGGGATTGCCCTTAATCAAATGGGCCTCACCTGTGTGCAGCGTTATGCTATTAAAGAGGCTGCGGAATTGTTTGAGGAAGCAAGAAATGTTTTGGAACAAGAATATGGACCATATCATCCTGAAACACTTGGGGTATACAGCAATCTTGCTGGAACTTATGACGCTATAGGAAGGTATGCCTTCTCTTTTCATTATTTATTCTTAAACAAAGTTACAGTGTTCCGGTTTTTATCCTAGTATAATTAAATATTGTACTTTATGAGTAACATTGATTAATTATCATTGTCTAAGTGTCAAAGTGCACTCTCATAATCTGCACTTGAGTTCAGGGACAATCTGCAAGGGGATTTTTTTTTAAATTGATCAGGGTCACTATATTGATAATGAGTATTTGGAGTGTTTTGATTATGAAGGTGATACACAAGTCTGCCTAATTAGCAAAACAAAAAAAAAATATCACACACCACTTGCCTAAGATATATCCTCTTTGAGAGGCACAATTTTATGAAGAAACTTTTTTAATATTGAGAATTCCATTATGCATGTTTTTTTATACTAATTATGCTTATTTTGCATAACTTCTGGGGCTGTAGTTAGACTAAGCCAGATAACAATTGAAAAGCCTGTTTGGCTTCGCCTTTATTTTGGTCAAATAAGAGCATAATTGCTGCACACGAAATTAATTTTTGTGGCAAATAAACCTGTATTCAAAAGAAAAAAAACAGACAAACTGGTGCGAATTTAACCAGATGACAGGTGAAAATAATAGTAAGGTTACCTACATAGGGACCTTTACCCATATACTCTTTAACTCGGGTAATGCGGGAGCTTTCTACTGTAACTAAAACCTTTTTGCAATGATAACTGGTACTTGTCAGAGTCACTAAATAGTGTGCATATGTATGATGTAGACTTAACTCTAGATTCTTTACCCCTATCACAACTAAATATTCTTAAACCTCGTAAATCTCACTGTTGTCAATTGAAATCTTTGTGCAGGCTGGATGAAGCAATTGAATTATTGGAATATGTTGTTGGTATGAGGGAGGAAAAGCTCGGAACAGCAAATCCTGACGTGGATGATGAGAAGAAGAGGCTGGCAGAGCTGTTGAAGGAGGCGGGAAGGGTTCGTAATAGAAAAGCCAGATCATTAGAAAACCTTCTTGATGCCAACCCTCATGCAATAAAAGGTGATGGCATTAAAGTATGACAAAGATGGTGTTTTTTTAAAACAATTCTTAATTTTTTCTTTTGTTGAGAGATGATGTATTATATAAACATATCTATTCATACTAGCAAATACAACAAGGTACAGAGGTTGGGTTGGTTGGGTATGGTCAATTGATAGTGAGGCTGATTGTAATAACTTTTATTGGTGTTTTATTGTAATATTGATTTCATGTTGTTATCATATAATTGATGCATTTTGTTGTGTTATTTAATTATCATAATAATTGTAGGCACAACTGTGATGCTAAATCATGTTGATCATTCTGAAATCATTGTTTAAAAATGGATGATTAGAATGTTGTGTGTTGATTAACAGATTAATCATTCATCTATGATTAGCTGAAGCTAAGATTGATTTAGCTAGCTGGCTAGTATGATTTAGTAGTAGTACTTGAGCAAGTCTGGAAATGGCTGGTTGAGGCTTTTATGATTGGACAAGTCCAGATCAACAAGTCCAGCTAAAATGATGTGTGAAATTGTCAGGTGTAATCCACAACTCATAAAGGGCCACATGCTTAGCTTTAAATGTAAAAGCAATCGGGGAGTCACTTTTATCATTAAGGTATTGAAAGGGTTGGGTCATTTAATTTACTTTCTCGGACGCATGGCCCATTTGGTTCTAGATTGTCTTGTCCAATTTTGATTTCTCTAATGTTTGTTTTGAGTTACCTTTAACATCAGATCAGATTAGGATAATCTTTTCTTTGACATGGATGGGATGTCGGTGTGTAAATTTTGAATTCATAAAATTACCAAACATATCTGGTTATTGGTACAGTGGATTTTGTTATAATAGACTGTCATTATAGTCAATAGTATATAGTAAAATTAGGCACGTAAAAAATAGTAAAGTTAGGCATGCAAAGTAATTGATGCACTGCATTTAATTCTCTTATTTGTTCTCTTACTTATAAATACCTTCATCCGATAATGGACATAACACACCCAAACAGCTTACTTCTTTTTCTCATTACTCAGCTCTTTTTATCTCTCTATCTGCTATCTGCTCTATTTACTTTCTATAGAGGTTCAATATAATACTGTTATAGTTAGTGTTTTACAACACGTTATCAGCACGAAACTCTGCCGAAACTGAGAAGAATGGATTCCGGAGATATATGCATTGCTGATTGTGATACAACTCATACGATTCTACAGAACCGAAAATATTTTACCCAAATAACCAAAACCGAAGCTCCAAGTCAGAACGATTTCCAGCATATCTAATATAATCGAAACTTTTGGAAAAACTAGTGTCGTTCTACCTAATGGTACCCACATGCACATTCCAAATGCATTATATTCTAGTAAGTCTACTAGAAATCTTCTTAGTTTTAAAGATATCTGACTCAACAATTTTCACATTGAAACTACCTCTGAGGCTGATAGAGAATATCTTCTTAGTAATCCCAGCAACAAGAAAGTTTTAGAAAAGTTTCACTCACTTTCTTCAGGATTATATATGATAAAAATTAGAACTATTAAGTCACACAATGTCAATGCTTCCAAACTCATAGATCCAAAATCTTTTACACTTTGGCATGAAAGATTAGGTCATCCTGGCGTCTCTATGATGCGTCGTATTAAAGAGAATTCTACTGGTCATCCTCTTAAAGATTTTAAAGTTCTTTCCAACAATAACCTTCCCTGTTCAACATGTTCTTTAAGAAAATTGATTACTCGACCATCTCCTACTAAAGTTCGGCTTGAAAGTCCAACTTTTCTATAAAGGATCCAAGGCGACATATTTGAACCTATACACCCATCATCTGGCCCATTTAGGTACTTCATGGTATTAATCGATGCCTCAACTAGATGGTCTCATGTTTATCTTCTCTCAACTCGTAATGATGCTTTTACAAAATTATTTGCCCAAATAATCAAATTACAAGCTCAATTCCCAAATTATTACATTAAGTCAATTCGTTTAGATAATGTCGGTGAATTCACATCTGCAACCTTTGTCGACTATTGCATGTCTGTAGGAATCTTAGTTGAACACCCAGTTCCTCGTGTACATACACAAAATGGGTTAGCCGAGACTTTTATCAAAAGACTCCAACTTATTACAAGACCGCTGTTGTTGAAAGCAAAATTACTTAAATCTATTTGGGGTCACGCAATACTTCATGCTGCTAATATTATTAGGATTAGACCAACTTTCTATAACCAACATTCTCCGCTACAACTGGTACTTGGTCAAGTTCCTAATATTTCTCACTTCAAAATTTTCGGAAGTGTTATATGTACCGATTGCTCCACCACAAAGATCGAAGATGAGAGCTCAAAGAAGAGTAGGTATCTACGTTGGTTTTGATTCCACATCTATAATTAGATATGTGGAGCCTCTGACTGGAGATTTATTTACCGCAAGATATGTATATTGTCATTATGACGAGTTTATGTTTCCTCCCTTAGGGGGAGATAAACATTCAAATAAAGTTAATCCTGAAATAACATGGAATGTAACATGATTATATTTTCTAGATCCACGTACCAGTCAATGCGAACTTGAAGTTAAAAGAATTATCCATATGCAAAATATCGCAAACCAAATGCCTGACGCATTTATCGATTCTAGAAATATAACTAAATCTCATATACCTGCAGTAAACACTCCAGCTAAAATAGATATACCAATTTAAAAATCAGATACAAAAGAATTGGTTACAGAATCAAAGCCACGCCTGAAGCGTGGTAGACCGGTCGGTGCAAAAGATGTTGCACCACGAAAAAAATAAATAAAGAACATTGCCCCTGAAGTGGCACATGCTCCAGAAGAAGCAAATATCCCTGAAGTGATATTATCTCCTGAATAGATTCCAGTCCCTAAAGATACGAGATTAAACAATCATGAAATTTCAATAAAGTATGTGCATGATATGAAATTATGGGATTGAAGTAAAGCCATAATCGATGATGTATTTGTGTATTCCGCATCATTGGATGTAAACATAAATTATGATCCTGAACCACAAAGTATGGATGAATGCCGTCGAAGAAAAGACTGGCCAAAATGGAAAGACGCAATCCAAACAGAAGTAAATTCATTGTGTAAAAGAGAAGTATTTGGACATGTTGCCCAAACACCAATTGGTGTGAACCCTGTTGGCAATATATGGGTAGTCATAAGAAAACGAAATGAAAATAATGAAATTATGAGATATAAAGCCCGACTTGTAGCACAAGGGTTTTCTCAAAGGCCTGACATTGATTATCAAGAGACATACTCGCCAGTGATGGATGAAATTACTTTTTGTTTTATATTAGGTATGACATCTAAAGAAAAATTGGAAACACGTCTTATGGACGTCGTTACCGCATACCTGTATGGTTCACTTGATAGTGATTTTTTTATGAAAATCCCGGAAGGGTTAAAAATGGATGAGTTCAAGAAATCTCATCATATATACTCCATTAAACTTCAACGATCATTGTATGGACTGAAATAAACTGGCCGTATGTGGTATAACAGACTTAGTCATTATTTCAAAAGAATGGGTATATTAGTAATCAAATTTCTCCATGTGTTTTTATCAAAAAATCACAATCTGATTTTGTGATTATTGATGTACATGTGGATGATTTAAACCTTGTAGGAACAACTACAGAGGTTGATGAAGCTGTCATATATCTAAAGACATAGTTTGAAATGAAAGATCTTTAAAGGACAAAATATTGCCTTGGTATACAAGTCGAGCACTTGTCATCAGGAATTATCCTCCACCAATCTACATATACAGAAAAAGCGTTGAACAGACTTTGCATGGATAAACCTCATCCATTGACTACTCAAATGGTGGTTAGATCTTTATAATCTGATAAAGATCCATTTCGACCACGAGAAGATGGTGAAAAGGTTCTTGGTCCTGAAATCTCATATCTTGGAGAAATTGGTGCACTTATGTATCTTACAAATAATACAAGGCCAAATATTGCATTTGCCGTGAATTTATTGGCTAGATTTAGCTCTGTTTCGATGGACATACATTGGAATGCGATCAAGCATATATTTTGTTATTTTCTTAGAAAAATTGGTTTTGGATTATTCTTCCCGAAAAACTCAACATCTCAGTTGATCGGATATGCAGACGCTGGATATTTTCCAGATACTCATTTTGGCAAATCACAAACTGGATATGCATTTACATATTGCGGTGTAGCCATTTCCTGGAAATCCACGAAGCAAACTACAGTGACAACCTCAACAAATCACTCAGAACTCATTGCAATTCATGAAACCAGTAGAGGATGTGTTTGGTTGCGGTCTATCATCAAGAATATTCAAGAATCATGTGGATTACCAGACATCACAAGAAATCCTACTCAAGGAAGGATATATCAAGGGAGACAGAAAGAAGCATATTTCACCAAAATTCTTCTACACTTATGAACTTCTAAAGAATGGTGAAATTGATGTACAACAAATTCGATCATGTGACAATCTTGCAGATTTATTCATGAAATCATTACCGAATTCAACATTTGAAAAATTACGACATAACATCGGAATGCGTCGACTCAAGGATTTGTTACAACAAAATTCAGAAAATGATTAGTTTTTCAAATGGGAGATTGTACTCTTTTTACTTCGTCAAAATTTTTATCCCACTGAGTTTTTTTCTTTAACAAGGTTTTAACGAGGCGATTTATGATCCATACTATAATGACAATCAAAGGGAAGTATTATAATAGATTGACATTATAGTCAATAGTAAATAATAAAGTTAGGCATGTAAAAGAATAGTAAAGTTAGGCGTGCAAAGGAATTGGTGCACTGCATTTAATTCTCTTGTTTGCTCTCCTGCCTGTAAATACCTTCATCCAGTAATGGACATAACACATCCAAGCAACTTGCTTCTTTATCTCGTTGCTCAGCTTTCTTTATCTCTCTATCTGCTATCTGCTCTATTTACTTTTTACAGAGGTCCGATATAATACCGTTATAGCTCATATTTTACAACAGATTTTTATTTTTTCCGATCGTCTTTCTTTTGTGACTTATTTTTCGAATGTATCACGTCACACTAAAATAATATTATCAAACTCAAAACGTGACATGATATCATCGCAAGTGATTATCATATTACACTAAAATAATATTATCAAAGTCAAAATATGAAATGTAAATTGGATACAACTTTAGGGTAATTTTAAAGTGTTCTATTTATTATACACAATTTTAGACAAAATTCTTTAATGAATATCATAATATTAAATAAATCATGTGCAATTTCTTATTTTTTTTCTTTATTGAGTACAATTTAGAATATTGTTAAAGTTTTCCCTTAAGCATTCTTGATTAAAAATTAAAAAATAGCATAAACTTAAAGTTGCACATGTCTAGACTCTCGACCACCATGAAATTTTTAACTTTTAAGCAAGTTTTGTAGCGTGTTTGACATATGTTTTTTCTTTCCCCTGGGGTCGATTTAAGTTATACTTCCTCCATTCTTTACATATGTATTTTTTACTCATGTTTGTCACGTATTTTAAGATTACTATAAAGTATAGATCAGTAATTTATTTTTAAATTTTTCTTTTCCTAATATAAAATTATAAATATTATATATAATTTAAAAGAAAGAATATTCAAAATTATTTAAAAAATCTTGCTTTACGGGAGGCCTTATAATACATGCTGATCTTTCGTCCCCCAATATAAAAAACTCGATGGAACGGAGGGAGTATTGAATAGGAGACGAAAAATATACAATTTAGGCATAGCTTTATCAAACAAAATCTTTTTTTTTTGCCAAAATTAAAACAGATTTCATTTAATAATTTAGAAAAAACTCACAACCCCTCAATTGATCATCCAATCATGTTAAAAAAATAAAAAAGTTAAATCATGTTAAATTTAATAATTTATTGTTTGTGAATGAAGAACAACAAGTTTATCGACCAAAAAAAAAAGAAGAAAGAAAGAAGAACAAGTTAAACAAACCAGGACCAATTCAAAAAACAGCCCAAACTAAAAAGCCCACAGTAACAAGCAAAGCCCACCACAAAAAACCATAAAATCTGGATCAATTAAACCCACCTTCCCAGCGCCGCACCTCTTCTGCTCAAAACACGCCGTTCGTGTGTATGTTTATTATACGAAGAGATGGAAGTCGCTAAGCCTGCTAATTATTCAACTAGCTACATCGATAAACCAGTTGTAAGTAACACAATTAAAACCCTTATTATTTACTGTAATTTTGTATTATTATTTAATTACCCCCTACATTTGTGTGTCTTTTTAAGTAATTGCAATTTTGAATAATTGAAATAATATGTATAAATTAGAGTAATTAATGTGTTTTGTTGAAATTAGGTACCAGGAGATGTTGTGCTGGACCTCTCCTCCATGTCTAACCAGACTATTAAGCTCGGCGGCGGTCTCCGTCAGGTTGTTGTTATTACTAATCGCATTGTGTTTGTATGTGTGTTTGCCATGCTCAATTGCGTTATTCGAAGCTTATTTACAGAAAATATCAAAATTTAAGTTGCTTGTGTGCCTACCAATACGTAAACTGTTGAAAAATGCTCGAGGCGTTTGCCAATTTTAATGGTGTGTTTGTATTTAATATTTGCGGCATGAAATTATTTGTCTATTAGCTCTGGGCTCTAAATAGATATTTTTAATAGTTTGTTTACTGTTTACTTACTTAGGTTACGTTGTTTGTCTTGGTTTCTTTGTTAAATATGAACGATTAAATTTTAGTTTTGTATGTTATGTGTTTTAGGACTGTGATTCAGTAACTGCCATGAAAGCTGGTCCACTGAGGTTTTCAAAGCCAAACAAGTATTGGATTGAGAGCTCCCAGAAACGGGTTAGTACTTTGCTATTACTCGTACTCATTTTATAAGTCCATATACTTTTAGGTGTATGAGCAATTAGTAACTAAAAGTAGCACGGCCAACATCTGCTTCTGGTCGATAATCTATTGAAAATTTACAATCTTTAGTCTAACATTGTAATTATACCACGCCTATAGGCTATAGCATTGCTTCCCGTCTTTCTCATATTAAGTAAACACTTTTGCTGAACTGTTAGTACTAGACAATGAAGCGTTTTGTGAACATTGGTGTTCCATCATATATAAGGTTATGAGGTTATCGTTTGAATGTTAGCTAGTAAAGGCTTATGAGTTTCCAATAAATATGATTGCTAAATTATTTCAATAGGATATGAACCTATATTCTTATGTGCCCACTCTCTGTATAGATTATGATTTACTACTAACAATATTATCCTCCCACAGAATACTTAGTAAAATAGCATAATTGTGACATTGAAGAAATTTTTAATCTTCCGACGGAAAGTTATATGCTTTGTCCTGATTCTTGGCAGTGCTCTTGAAATATGTGTACTTGCTGTAAATATGGGCAAACAGTGATATGCAGGCTTTAGGTGGGCATTTAATAAGCAAAAAATGCCTGCAAAGGACTTGCATACATTTTAATGTTCAGTTCTTAGAAAATATGGCTTCACGTGTTTATGTACAACAGAATATTCTATTATCTTATTTTCTTGTCACTTGAAACTTTGCTTCCCTATAATCTCATATTTTATTACCACTTCTGCTGAATTGTTGATCTTAGACAAGGAGCAGATTTGTACATTGATATTCCATTATATGTTCATGTGTATGTCAGCTAGTAAAGGCTTCTATCTTTCGAGGAGTTCAGGTCGCGAAATTATGCAGTATAGACAAACCTAATTTTTTTTTTAAAATGTGTACTTCTATCAAATATGACTATCAAGACTTTGCTTCATAGATTATGAGCGACCAGGAACAGTGTTATATTGATATATTATAATTAAAGTTTATATAATATGATTATTTTATTAAAATGAAATTTCATTCTTTTGATAGAACTTAGACATTGTCCTAATTCTTGGCAGTGCTCTTGAACTATGTGTACTTGCTGTAAATATGGACAAACATTGATACGTGGGCTTTAGGTGGGTGTTTAATAAGCAAAGAGTGCCCACAAAGGACCTACATACATTTTGGTATGTCAGTAAAGTATTTAAGAAACCCACATATTTACAAATCAAATGATTTTACTTAATCAGGACTTGTAAATTTGATCTACTTGGCGCTCTAGAAAATTAATTGATGTGAAAATTGGGACCTTGTCTCCCTAGCAACATATAATGATCTTTACTTTGTTGAACACTCACGGTCGCATAAACTGTTATCTAACTGTTCATCATATTGCCCAATGCATGTTAATATGTTGCGGTATATAATTTCTCTTACCTTGTGGAGTATGATTACTTGTATTTCCCTTGGCATATGATCTTGTCTTGATATCCAAAATTCAGGCTTTATGTTTTTGGATCAAGTTGTTTCGGTGAAGATGTATACCCTTCTCTTCTGTATTAGTCTTCTAGTCTTCTCCATATTTTTAGTTCTTAGTAGTGGTTCTATTTACTTGGCTAATAAATTTGAATAGGTACTTCACTAAAGTATTGGGGGAAATTTGTAAACTTCCAAATCTGTTAACCTTGTTTCTGTTTCTTAATTATAAGGTATATACGTTAGATAGTTTTAACCTGTATATCATTATCTTGATAATTTTTTTTACAGTATGTGCCTTCTGCAGGAGATACTGTTCTTGGAATTGTGGTGGATCAGAAAGCTGATGTAAGCCATTCTAACGGTATCTGCTTATAAGTTATACCCATCCATCTTTATTGATTTTTTTAGCGCAAAATGTCCAGCATTCTTTGATTTTTTTTTTTAATTTTCAGTTAGGACCCTGTGTTGGAGTGTGTACATTATAAAGTCTAGATCTTGTTATTTATGCTGGCTAATTTTATCTTGCATGTAAGCTAATTTTATCTTGCATGTAAGCCCAGTCAAACATGACTGTTCTAGGCGGGGCGGGATCATAATTTTCAACACCTAATTACAATTTCATATTGGATTTTCATTTTTGATGCAAAAAAGATGTATTGTCATTATATACTCTCTCATGATTGTTTACTAGCAGCAGTTATCTCCTATTACTTGCAGTTTTTTAATTTAAAATTTCCTCAATTTGATTATTATGCTTCATGTATTTTTGGAGCAGGTGGTTAGCTATAAATTTTATTGTGACTAATAGTAAAATATTTAATAGTTTAAAAAAATTAGAAATCTTACTTAAAAGTTATGTCAAAGCTTAGAATTTACTTGAATTATTTTGGACATAACTAAGTAGGCTTGAACTTTTGTATTCTATATTAAGTGGGGTCATATTAGTTTTTCAGTTATTTTTTCTAATGATCTATATTTTAAAAAATAAATTCAAGTTCAGCCGGGTCAACACTCCCACTCCTAGGGAGGTAGCTAGCATGTTTACGAGTGCTTTGGTTTTAAGACGAAATGTTATTTTCCTGGAATTATATTGAAAAAGTAGGTGCATGTACTACTAAATGAATTTATTATACCTCTCCTGACTGTTTTTTGACATGCAGAACTTTCTTGTGGACATAAAAGGGCCTGCATTGGCATTTTTACCTGTTCTTGCATTTGAGGGAGGAACTAGGAGAAATATCCCCAAATTTGAGGTGCAATCCCTGCACGTGATTGTATTTTTATGCCGTATATTTCCTAGATAATTACATTTAATGTTACTGTTTATCTTTAAAGTTTGGAAATGTGAGACACATCTGAATAATGACTTTGGTGGGAATGCTTCATCAATAATTTTCGCTTTTAATGTTTTATTCTTAAATAACTCCATAAGAAACAACCGAATGTGTACTTTGGGTGCCATCAAAAAAATGTACTTGTACATTGAGCATATTGCTCTGTACTCTGTACTGATGTTGAAATATTTAAGAACAGTGAATTAAGTGGAGGCTAGGATTTAGTCGTATAGCATTACACTGAGGATTTTTACTCTTTGCACATTATGTGCTGAAGAGGCCTTATCTTATTTGGCAAAGGATTTTTGTTGCAGGTAGGTACACTGATATATGTTCGTGTTGTCAAGGCCAATGTCGGCATGAACCCGGAACTTGCATGCATGGATGGTTAGTGTTAATTTGCATCTGCAATTTTTGTAACTTTAATTATATTATATAATTTGGTAATTCATTGTTCCCAGAAGCTATGGTCCTTTTTGCTCACATGTAATTTGTTGCAACCAATTTTTATTTTTTAGCGAGTGGGAAGGCAGCAGAATTTGGGCCACTTAAAGATGGTTACATGTTTGAATCATCAACAGGCCTTTCACGAATGTGAGATATTTCATTCCATAGCTTTAAACTTGTGCAGCATCCTATTTTTGTACTTTTTTCTGGATGAACAGAATATCACTCTGACATTTGTCTGAAGTTTAAAATCTTAATAATTTGATTAAATATGAGGTTCATTGTTTAGGTTGCTGAGTTCTCCCGCTTGTCCGGTTCTTGAAGCACTTGGCAAGAAGCTCTCGTTTGAGATTGCAGTTGGATTAAATGGCCGCGTTTGGGTACATTACTCTTCAATTATGATATTCTAGTTTTCAAATTTCAATAAATTTTTGTTTAATTTGAGCATAATTTCACTCCTTAAATAATGTCTATGAATTCTCTCTTGCTTCAGGTGAATGCTGCATCTCCATCCACTGTTATCCTCGTCTCAAATGCAATCATGAATTCTGAGACTTTGACAGGTGTGCAGCAAAAACTTATGGTAGACAAACTGCTCCAGAGAACGCAGTAGGAACTAGCAACATTCATGTATTAGCTTTAATTTCAGTTTACAATATGTAAAGAATGTGCAGAGCAGGTTATATTTAGAAACAATAACCGTTCTTTGGCTTTGTGAACTATAAGATTTAACTTGGCATTGTTCTTCCTGAAAATTTTGTTGAGAGAAAATTAAGAAAGTTTAAACTTCAAGACCCATAGCTTTACCAGCGTGTCCACTGAGTACTTTTACTTGTAATGTGTCCAGTTTTACAGGACATTAGACAGATTTTGGTTTCAGTTGTAAAGTACGCTTTCGGGATAGTTATGGTGTTCGTGGAATTTAATAGTGTTACTACAGCGGAGGTTTTACAAGTGTTAAATTATAACTTATGAATAGAAGTCACTGTTATAAGCTGGAAGAGTATCCTACATGTGGGCTCAGAGTTACACTTCCCCTTTGCAACAGGCAGTGTCTTGTTCATATGCTGCTTTATATGATTCCTCAGTTTGCCTGTTGCCTGGTAGATATGTTCTTGCAACACTTGACATTGTACCCCACCGGCATGTGAAGAAGATGCTCTGTCTTCTAAATTGCCACCGTAAACTTTGGTGGGGATTCGTCCCCAGGAAACCCATATTCGGAAAGGAAGGCATAAGTGTGAGTTTTGAACAAAGTATTTGACAAGAAAATAGGGGAAAGAAAAGTAGTTTCTGTATTATTTTCTCCAGTCTTCGTTTTTTGCCTTGGAAGGAAGAAAGGTCATATCTGCTTTATCTTGCATTTGGGTTTCCTCTTTGTTTCCCTTGACTGAAATTAAAACATTTTGGTTTCTCACAACATTGTGATGATAAGTCATTAGTGTTGACGGAGGAATTTGGTATCAACAAAGTTTGAGGTTCTTCGCCGGAATCAAGATCTACGATGGTGGTCCCTCGCCTGAAAAGTGAGCGGAGTGTGGTGGTTGTGATAAATTGGGGGCTGAGATTGCTTAGGGTTGGTGGTGGCTCCTTATGGCTCTCGCTTCCGACCCCTCACAATTTGCCTACGTATCCCTATTTATAGGGAATCAAGCCCACGTAGTTCTTGGGGAATAAGAAATCTAATGGGCTTAGACTTCTTATTCCCAGGCCCGGTCCAGAATCCATCTTCCGCTAGCTTTAGGAATATCCAACTATGAGGCCCAACCGCGAAGGCCCAAGGCTCGTTTGTAATCGCAGGACTTCACGGATAATGCATCTCCCTGCGCAAGGATAACATTCCGCTACAACTATCTCCCTTGAATTACGAACGCAGGTATAGCCACGGTTCACCCCAAATGCCAGACGCGTCCCTGTCCCCCGAATGAGGATAACCCACCAGATAGCAGGACAGGTGATCCCAAGCTCTTGGGTGCAAAGTGCAGGATGACTCCAAAGTTCTCCAATGAGGACACCCATTGAATACAAGAACAGAGTTCCCAAAGCACACACCAAAGTTAACCCCGCATCCCCAACGAGGACACCCGTTGAATACAGGAGGAGGCCTTCAATCATCAGGCATACCCCTGGAGGTCTTCAAGCTTTTCACGGACATCCCCCTCCTTGACCGTCTCAAGGAGGGAATTCTTCAAAGAGTACCTGCAACAAATATGTTAGTGAAAATAATCCTCCATTGCTCCTTCCACGCTTGTCTTGCTTTAAACTTACTCTTGATCATGCATTCTTCACACATAGGTCGTCCTGAACGATTGGGCGCGTCCTGACGCTACGAACTCCACATATTGCTATATCTTTCAAGTATCTCTATTTGCTTTGTCTTGAATGAGAACAAGCTCAACCATCCCAAAGTGTGCATCTCCAGGAGGCAGGACGCGTCCTCCCCTTGTAAAATACACATATTCTCCTTGCTTGGCAACCTTATTACCTATACAGCTCATCCCATTATTTTTACTTATCAGGGCGCGTCCTGCGCCTTGGGCGCGTCCTGCGTCTTGGGCGCGTCCTCCTCCTTTCAATATCTTCCTGCTCATCTCTTTACATGACAACCCAAAGTACAGCCTACACAATCATGGACGCATCCTACATATACAGGGCGCGTCTTCGCTTCATACAATGTAGACCAAAACCTAATTATTCATCTTCTTGCCCCAATTCAATTCCAATTGACCCGTATTTGACCCGAGATGATCCAATACCAAATTTTGGCTATAACAACTACCCCCCGAATTCCATATGAAGTTGAAAACAAAATTGGAATTCTAATATCTACATCCAAGCAAAAATTTGTGTCATCCTCCACTCGTATGAGTATGCGTCCTCTACATCTTCCTCTATGAGGGCGGATTCTCAATTAAGGCCGCGTCTTCGGAATCTTATCCTCCTTATTGACCATGACGGCGCGCTCTCACTCTTTGCCGCGTTCACAATTGTTATTCACATTTCTTCCCGCCTTCACCTATGAATACCCCTTCTCTTCCTGATAACTTTAACCTTGGTTTGTCTAGAGAGGCTTACCACTTATGTACCATATCTCTAAGCTTACATGAGCTAACTCGGTGTAAGAAACAAGAGAATTTATACAAAAGTGTGCACTTCACATACTTTGGAAAAGCACAATCCATTAACAAAGGTTTGAGGGTTCTCTAACTTTTTCATCCCAATATTGGTCTCCCATGAGCGTGCCTTAAACTGAAAGGGTCATCATATGAGGGCGCGCACTAAGGAAAGCGCGACCAGAATAAAACACTAGCTCTCTGATCTTCAAGTAATAAATAATCTTTGACGCAAGGAGGACGTGCCTTGTTGGTGATAGTGATCCTTCCACCGATGACACAATACCATTCTATATTTGATTTCCTGCTTCTTTCCAAATCATGACTCCAAACCGCTGATCTCATCTTTTCGACAAATAGCGTGATTCATTTATTCAAATCAAAGTCAAAACTTTTACAATCTTCTTCAATCATCTATTTTTAGAGGGCGCGCCCTTTAAAGAGGTGACGTCTTCCTCAAATAATTAACATCATTAGAGGGCGCGTCCTCTTTACAAGGAGCGTTTTGCTCGATGAGAGGAGCGTCCACGTCGACAAGAGTATCATTCTTGGAGGGCGCGTCCTCTATGAGAGGAGCGTCCATCTCCACAAGGGGAATCACCCTTGGAAGGCGCGTCTTCTCTAAGAGGAGCGTCTACTTCGACAAGCTAACATCCTTGGAGGGCGCGTCCTCTCTAAGAGGAGCGGCTTATCTCGACAAGTTCTTCATCCTTGGAGGGCGCGTCATCTGTCAGAGACGCATCCTCCTCGACAAGGGTATTCATCCTTGGAGGGCGCGTCCTCTGTCAGAGACGCATCCACCTCGACAAGGGAAATCATCCTTGGAGGGCGCGTCCTCTGTCGGAGACGCATCCACCTCGACAAGGGAAATCATTCTTTAAGGGAGCTACCTCTGTAAGAGGTGCATCTATCTCGACAAGCTAACATCCTTGGAGGGCGCGTCCTCTCTAAGAGGAGCGGCTTATCTCGACAAGGTCTTCATCCTTGGAGGGCGTGTCCTCTCTAAGAGGAGTGGCTTATCTCGACAAGGTCTTCATCCTTGGAGGGCGCGTCCTCTCTAAGAGGAGCGTCTTATCTCGACAAGGGTATTCATCCTTGGAGGGCGCGTCTTCTGTCAGAGACGCATCCACCTTGACAAGGGAAATCATCCTTGGAGGGCGCGTCCTCTGTCGGAGACGCATCCACCTCGACAAGGGAAATCATTCTTTAAGGGAGCTACCTCTGTAAGAGGCGCGTCTACCTCGACAAGCTAACATCCTTGGAGGGCGCGTCCTTTGTAAGAGGAGCATCTACCTCGACAAGGGTCTTCTACAAAATCTTCATGTAACAAAACTAAATCAAAGATCAATATTTTTAGAAGGCTTTTATCTTCAACAAAGCTCAAGCGATGCAGAAACTATCTCTTGTTGAAACATCTCCCAACGAGGCATCTCACGAAGTGGCATCTGATAAAGGGCATCTCACTCTCAGAGACATTTTCTTAAAGTTGAGCGTTTCCTTAAACATGAGTATTTTTCCGACCTTAAGCATCTCTCTTATTTTTAGGAAAAGCCATGTACCTTACTCATGTGGCAATATGTAACACCACAGAACTAATGAGAGGTAACCTACCCCCCGAGCGTGCACCTTGTCAAAAGTACTTTGTAGCCTCATCTTCCTCATCTGAACTAATGCAACTCCCACATTCCCTTTTTGCTAAAGACAACCAGATGACCTTGGTAGTCATATCGAAAGAAGAAGCCTTAACATATGAGCCAAATATGCTCAGGGCGCGTCCTGAAAACTCACTCAGATTATTGAGGATGTGAGGGCGCGTTCGTTGAAACTAAACTCTCGACATACTAGGAAGATCATTGTACTTCATTCGCTTCTGTATAAATCATGTATGTAATATCGAGGAAGATCACATGGGTATTTCAATAAAGGCGCGCCTTGAGAGAGATAGCCTTGGAGAGTTTACTTATAACTGTTGAGGATATAACATTATATCCTTAGATGAAGGAGCTCATTCATGTCCTGGGGCCTCACCTTGACAATTAAGGGGCGCGTCCTAGGATTCATGGTACCTCTACTCTGATAGATTCTTTTCTCTTGAAGTTCCAATATTAAGATTCTCCTTGTGGTCAATAAAGTTCACCTCACCATCAATATTTTTTTTTGAGGGCGCGCCTTAAGGAAAGGGCGCGTCTTGAAAGATGAGGAATTAGTTCCAGTCGAGCCATTCTTCAAGTAGTGACTATAACTCATCTGATTATCATGACATCTTCATTGAAAACTTCCATAGACTTTTTCTTCTGAGGGCGCGCCCTGGGAGAGCAATTCTCCACTGAATGTTTCACATGCAGAGGGCGCGCCTTAATATATTGTGACGCAGCACTTGGTAACTCATGAGATTTTTTCCTGATAAGATTTCCTACCTACAATAAACACAATTAATATGGAACTTGAAATGTTACCTGGAGGACGCGTCCTAGAGGGACGGACGTGTCCAGTCGGTGAATTTTCCTGAAATTTGCTGAAAGTCATATGGGCCCCAAATATTTTAATCAAGGCGCGTCCTAAGAGTTTGTGGGGGATTTTCTCCATGCCAAATCTCTTTCCCAATCCTCTTCCTGCACAAGTCCCAAAAACAAGTAATGTAAAATACAACGAAACTAGTTGAGTGTTACCTTGATGGATCTTGTTAAAGGCGATGACTAGCTCATGATAGTAATGCCTTCTTCTTGGAGTGTTCTCCTCCCGATCGTCCTCAGATTTGCGCCTGATTAAGTCTTCTAAACTGAATAGTGTTCTTAAATCTTCTAAATCAAATAGAATTGTTCAGTCTTCTCGTTGGAGTAGGATTCTCCAATCTTCTAAATGGAATAGGATTCTCCAATCTTCTAATTAGAACATGATTCTCCCATCTTCTAGATAGAATAGAATTCTTCAATCTTCTAAATAGAATAGGATTCTTCAATCTTCTATACCAAATAGGTTTCTCCCAATCTTCTTAATGGAATGGGTTTCTTGCAATCTTCTAAGATAAATAGGATTTTTTGGTAAAAATTCGTAGCTGCTGTTTTCCTCTGTTTCCGGGCTGCTCAACTTGGATTGTCCTATCCATATCATCTCTGAATTAAAGAGAATTCAATAAGCTTCGCGTAGGCTGTAAGATCGTTCAAATCTGACTTACGGAACTCGAGATACGGCCCAAACAGTGTAAGCAAATCGCTTAACCCACCAAATCCGAATTTTTCATCCAATTTTGCTCCTTTGTGGCCATGGTTGTAAACTTCAACCCTCATGGCTGGAAATCATCATCCATGGATCTCCCTCGTGGCCGTGGATACTACATTCAAATCTCCTTCGACCCCCCTGGCCAAAAATATTTATTTTACGGATCTCCTTCGTGGCCGTTGTATGCAACTCCTCTGTGGCTATCCTTCAATTCTTGCGTCAAAGAACCTTCATCGTGACGAGACATCTCTTCCTCCTGAGATTATGATCTTGATGAGCACCCCTCCTTCTAGCGCCAATTTGTTGACGGAGGAATTTGGTATCAACAAAGTTTGAGGTTCTTCGCCGGAATCAAGATCTACGATGGTGGTCCCTCGCCTGAAAAGTGAGCGGAGTGTGGTGGTTGTGATAAATTGGGGGCTGAGATTGCTTAGGGTTGGTGGTGGCTCCTTATGGCTCTCGCTTCCGACCCCTCACAATTTGCCTACGTATCCCTATTTATAGGGAATCAAGCCCACGTAGTTCTTGGGGAATAAGAAATCTAATGGGCTTAGACTTCTTATTCCCAGGCCCGGTCCAGAATCCATCTTCCGCTAGCTTTAGGAATATCCAACTATGAGGCCCAACCGCGAAGGCCCAAGGCTCGTTTGTAATCGCAGGACTTCACGGATAATGCATCTCCCTGCGCAAGGATAACATTCCGCTACAGCTATCTCCCTTGAATTACGAACGCAGGTATAGCCACGGTTCACCCCAAATGCCAGACGCGTCCCTGTCCCCCGAATGAGGATAACCCACCAGATAGCAGGACAGGTGATCCCAAGCTCTTGGGTGCAAAGTGCAGGATGACTCCAAAGTTCTCCAATGAGGACACCCATTGAATACAAGAACAGAGTTCCCAAAGCACACACCAAAGTTAACCCCGCATCCCCAACGAGGACACCCGTTGAATACAGGAGGAGGCCTTCAATCATCAGGCATACCCCTGGAGGTCTTCAAGCTTTTCACGGACATCCCCCTCCTTGACCGTCTCAAGGAGGGAATTCTTCAAAGAGTACCTGCAACAAATATGTTAGTGAAAATAATCCTCCATTGCTCCTTCCACGCTTGTCTTGCTTTAAACTTACTCTTGATCATGCATTCTTCACACATAGGTCGTCCTGAACGATTGGGCGCGTCCTGACGCTACGAACTCCACATATTGCTATATCTTTCAAGTATCTCTATTTGCTTTGTCTTGAATGAGAACAAGCTCAACCATCCCAAAGTGTGCATCTCCAGGAGGCAGGACGCGTCCTCCCCTTGTAAAATACACATATTCTCCTTGCTTGGCAACCTTATTACCTATACAGCTCATCCCATTATTTTTACTTATCAGGGCGCGTCCTGCGCCTTGGGCGCGTCCTGCGTCTTGGGCGCGTCCTCCTCCTTTCAATATCTTCCTGCTCATCTCTTTACATGACAACCCAAAGTACAGCCTACACAATCATGGACGCATCCTACATATACAGGGCGCGTCTTCGCTTCATACAATGTAGACCAAAACCTAATTATTCATCTTCTTGCCCCAATTCAATTCCAATTGACCCGTATTTGACCCGAGATGATCCAATACCAAATTTTGGCTATAACAATTAGTATTTCAATATTCTTGTGAATGTTGATAAGTTTGGCTTGCCTACACGCCTACACGGTGCCTTCCAAGTTGTGATAGCAATAGTCATCTAGATGGTGTTGTATAAAGTAAGAACATGGGGCATGATACAACGACTCCTGCAGATAAGACATAGGTCGTCCAGTTGGATTCTTGTGAACCTTCCAGTAAGTTCCAGTTAAAATGAATAGAAATTATCCTTTTAAACCACTGTTATTGTTTCCGGATAGAATGGACAATGTGTTTGTTTATAACTGTCGATTTTCAACCATCGCCCGGAAAGTTGTTTTAGGCATGACCCGAGGCACGAGCAGTGAGCGGAGGTCACTGTAGAAACTAGACAAACGAATATCGGAAAAATAAACAACTTTGATAAATTAGTATCTTCCTCGATTTCAAATTTCTTTATATTTCTTCAGTAAATTTTGAAATTGTATCTAAGGATTAAAATGATTTAGAGTAGAAGTTACAATTATGTAACTTGTCCTTGGTACAATGAAATGACGGTGTAAGCGAGAAGATTAAAAACAAAACAATTTCATACTCACATCACATGCCATTCACGTTAATAAATTTATTTTATATTCCAAAAAACACACCCATGTACAGGTTCAAAGTTCAAACATCATACACAAAAGATATAAAATCTTTACAAAAAAACTATAACTATATATGCACACATCTTGTCTACAATTCATAATTACATATTATGTAATCATAAATAAAAATAGCAACAATTAGCAAGAGTGTAATAAAATAAAATAATTAACTTAAACAGACTTAAACAAATCCTGATCAATAAGGGTTAACGTGTCTGCTAACACCATTGACGCTAAAGAAAAGTTCAACCAAATCTTTCTTGTGAGGCAAGTAAGAACGCCGTACATCATTCTCCTTCACCGGACCTTTCTTCGTTAAATTCTGCTGCGGCGCAGTTGTCTCTTTTCGGGCAGCTTCGAGTTCCTTCTTTGCATTTAGCAAGTCGAATGTGTCATTTCCATCGCTATTACTTTTGTGTAAAAGAGCTCGAAACTTCCATCTCTTTGAAGTACCCGTGGAGCTGCTCTTGGTACGAAGCTCCCGAGGATTATCACCTGTGTTTGGCTTCCATACACAGTACGTCTCGGATGGAACTCCGTCGAGCTCATCCGATTCAGAGGACGAGCATGATGAACAATTAGCCCGCTCTTCCATAAATAATTTTCCCAGAGGTAACCTAGCAGAAGATTTATTAGGTTTAGGTAAAATAACCGAATTAGTATTCGGAACGTTCCCGAATACTAATTCGGTGTTGAAGAGTGGATACACAGGACGGATTTGACCATTGGAGAAAATTTCATCAGCTGGAATTGGAGATAGAGGTGCCTGAGGGAACTCAAATTCGCCTTCATCTTCATTTTCTTCGTCTTCATATTCATCTTGTTGTTGCTGATTATTATTATTATTATTTGCCACAAATTTTTTGTCATGGTTATAATCTGTGTATTCAAGAATGAAATCATCGGTGGATTGGAATTCGTTGACGACTCTGTCAGCGATTTCTGAGAGCTTATTGGAGGGAGAGTAGCTGTTGAAGCTGGCGGAGCTTAAAGACTGCATTTTCATTGAGCTATGTGTAAATGAAAACTGTTGGTTTATAGAGGATGAAGAGAAAATGTAAAGGAAAGTTTGTAGAAGTTGTTTAGAAATGAAATTGGAAGGACCGAAAGCTAAATGCAATACTTGTTTTTTTCCTAGTGACAGACAAAATGAGAGCTGGATATTTATACACACATCCACTACCTAATTAGTGAATAATACAATTCAAATATTTTAAAATACTCTCATAAAATATATAGTTTTAATTGTAGTTGTATATATATGGTTAAACAACTTCATTTTCTAGAAGTGAAATTGTTGCTATATTTTTTATAAAGGGATTGCGGGCATGAGAAAGATCGTAGGAGACATTCGTGAGGTTAAAAAAAAACAAGTGTAGTATACTGGAGTTGTGTTTATATTTACAGATTTGTCCTTAAATTTTACATTATAAGATGACTTGACCCCAATTTTCTCTTCTATAAATAACATAGAATACTTGTGGCCGGTAAATTGATTTTTGTTTCTTATTTATTAGAACAAATACTCATTTTCGAGGGAAAGAAACCTAATTGGTTAACATGGTTTAAAAAGAATATATTTTTAAATAAGAAAGAAACAGAAATAAAATAGGTAAGTAATTTTGCTAAAATAGAAAAAAAATTACTAGTACTTTTTATTGGGGCAGAGAGGCGCACAGATTTCACATGATGATGATGGTTGCGTGGATACAAAGTTTTACACCCAAAAGAGAAAACGAAAGATTACACTTCTTCATTTATTTTATTCATACTCATTACTTTACACGTGTTAGATGTAGGTAATTTACAGATAATTATAAGTTCTAGAATTTAATTTTTCAGAATAATAATAATTTCTATTTATGAATTGTAATAATATTACATGGCTGAGGTTGTCCCAAGTTTATCTTCCTCTTTAACCACACGACCGCCAACAACTTGCTTCTTCTAGATTATTAATATACGTAAGTAAATATTGTATTGTATATTGTTTTACGAGTGTGAATTTATTTAAATTGACGTCACTCATTAATGATTTTAAAGCCAATTACATGACGTCGTACCTGATACATCTCTGATTATTCTGCAGAAACGTGTGTCTATAGAATATAGACAATTAGACATAGATAGATGAGGCTCAAGTTTGAGATTAAAAGTCTTTGAACATTATATCATGTATTTATTGAATATTAAACAATTTTTGAAATTGGTCAAAGCTAAAAACAAAAAATTTAGAAAAAATAATTGCTACTTGTTGTTTCTAATTGAGAAAAGAAAGGTCGTTTTCCTTATAATTTTGTTCCCGTAGACTTTATAGTGCCACTCAGATTAGCCCTTTCTCCTACTCATTACTTTAAATAATTTTTACTTATACTTAATACACGTAATTTAGGGTTATTATAAAATATATAGTTTATAATTTATTTTTTATTCTTTTTTCTGCATAAAAATTTTAATATTATATTTTTATTTTAAAAAAAATATTTAAAATTATTTAAAAAAAATATATTTTACCGGAGTTTGTGTCGACCCCTATCTCTCAATGTAAATAACCTAGATGGATCAAGGGAGAATCCTGCTACCTTCTTTTATGATATGTTGTTCGATTTTTTTACACACGCTTTTAAGTACTTTTATCGCATAGTTAAAATAATATATTTTTTTTAAAAAAATTCAGAATAAAAATATATAACTAAAACTTTAATTTATAAACAGAGTCGGTACCTACCTTTTTGTGCAATGTTTTCGAGAAATAAATCGATAGGAGTTAATCATTTGACAAAGTGGATATTAATTTCTAGAAGCATAGTTTGTTAATATTGCCAACTCCTTTGTAATCAACATAGTCTGGTAGTTGTAAATTTTTTGTTTTTAGTGGAATATGGCAATATGCTGTTTTACACATTTAATATTACTAAATTGCCTATCTGTCTCTACCAAAAAAATGTGTGAATAGTTAAAAATGTATGTTAATCTAGACAAACACAGCTAACGTAATACAGTAAACCAACAAAGCAAAGCAAAAGCTCTTCTCATCTTGTTATTCAAGCCAGTTTTGCTTTACAGTTAAGGGGAAGCACTTTTGGGAGTACCATATTATTTGCAATACAAAATAACACGGATCCAACAGCTAAATCTTGATAGGCAAGCTGCTTTTAGTTTTGTGATATCTGGACTCTACATAAATTTTCATTGTTAATATCTTTTTGGCTGTTTCGAAATTTGTTAGGAGCGCGTTTGAAAACTTCCATTTCATTTCAAATGACATGATTTGAGTTATCATTTCAAATTTTTATGTTTATACTAATATTTGAATGTTCTGGATTTGAAATCAAATCTAGATCCAAATTCCCAAACAACATATTTGATCAAATTCAGAATTTTAAATGAAATTCACTTTACCAAACGAGCCATAGAGGAAGTTCAAAAGTGTCTTAGTACATATATTATAAATATTATAAAATATTATATTCTAACAAGGATATTATTTGTAGACATGTACTCCAACAACAAATTTTATATTTATGCTCTATTATTATTATTATTATTATTATTATTATTATTATTATTATTATTAATATTATTATATCTTTGAAATATAAATATAGTGGGGCCCGTAAAGGTTTGACTCAGTTGGTTAAAGAGAGGAAAATTGTCCTCTTGGTCACAGGTTCGAATCTCACGGGAGGAGAATTTATGATTATACCTCCTAAGTCAGAGCCTGTCGCTTAAATGCGGTTTACCTTGGTTCACGTGGTTTGTAGGCTATTGCGTGAGCCTGTAGGGTTTACCCAGTGCGCACCCGAAGGGTAGCGGCTGAGGGTTAGCTACGATAAAAAAAAAATATAGAGGGTTGAAAAAAAAGAAGTATGTGATAAAAGAGGGAATATGAATTTTTTATCATTTAAAGTGAAATAAGGCACTTCTTGGCCAGTTTTAAAAATAGGGCAAATGAGAGATGTTCTAATATTTTAAAATACTTCTAGGACATAGTTGGAGCTTTCTTTTCTTTCATTTACCTTAAATTTTGGTTTAACTGAATTCGCTCTTATCTCATCAAGTTTAATTGTTTCTTATTTTGCGGCGATTATTGATAAGTGAATAATAGTTTTATGTATCATCTATTATTTTATTTTTGATTAGTGAAAATAATTGCTACAGAAGGTGATGTAAATGTAACCATCTAGAAGGAATATTGAAGTAATAATTCGGAAAATGGGTTTAGTCGGTTACGTCTTCAAAATTTGAGTAATTGGTCAATTTTCGAGTACTCATTTTCAACATTCGAATAATTGGTCAAGTATTTGCTTAAATCTGAATCGATTCATCTTCGATTTATGAGTACTCATCCCAAGTACTCATCTGAATCAACTGATTTTTCTAACACCGGTAATATTACACCAACGAGTCAATCAATTTTTCAAACACCCATAATATAACACCCACCGTAAACTTGGAAAAGAATATTGGTGTTAGACGCCTACCATAAACATTGGTACAGATTTGTAGAGTGTGAATTGAATTTTGGCGCGTCTAATCTAGTTGAGCTACCATTTAAGTATGGTTCGGCTCATACTCAACTTAAACTTAAACTTTGAATCATATTTTCGTTTTATGTCAGCTTGCGTGGATGAGTTTGTTTTAGCTTAGAATTAATGTTTAATCAAGAAAAAAAAATCTCAAATATTTGAGATTTTACTAGAGTCCGTAAGTTTCTGAGCGGTTTTGCTTTATTGCCTGTAGCTATTGGAGGCCCTAGTAGTGCGATTATTTTCTCGTATCATTGAAGTGTTCATGATCATGGTCTAGCCAGCTAAGTAGCAAACATAATTTATTAGAGGGGAGAATTGAGTTCACACATTTTCCCTCTATTATATCGATGAATTCTGCTCTCTCCGTCCCAAAAAACGTTTTCGGATACACATTTTGTCCCCCAATTTTGAAATTTAGTCTATATATGACCACTGATTACGAGAAGCGCGTACCTTCCGAGTAGTCATTTTATATCATAAAAATATAAAATCACAACGTATTGAGATTTTAATGGTAATGACTCACGAGGTTGTATACGAAAGTTAAGTGCAGGAAAAGGAAGTTTTGAGTTATCATAAAATTTTAATTCTTGCGGCTACATTATATATGCTAGGAATTTTAAAATAAATATCATATTATTCCCAAATTTATATTTTTTGATGTTTTAATTGGTAATATTTTTACTAATTAAATAATGTTAAACGTACAACATCTCAAATTTTACGTATTTTATGCTCATTTATTATAAATTAATTAATTATAGTGAATCCCCGAATTTTATGCTGATTTATGCTGACAAATCATTATCTAAAAACTGTTTTTCAAACAAATTTTACTAAATACCATTTTTTTTAATTTTATATTTTATAAAAGAGTAAAGTTCTATTGAGTCCACCTTTAATTGGAGTCCTCGGAGTCCATATATGTTCTGCAAGTAAAATATAGTTTAAAATATTGCAAAACATATTATTTTTCGACAAACATCACTATTCTATCAAAAATCTTGTAGATTGCATACATTTTACAAGCAGAACATTGCAAAAATATATATTCTACAAAACATGTTTAGTTTGCAGAACATAAATGTCCATGTTACAGAACATATTGCAGAACATACATATTGTACCGTAAATATATGAGATTTGCATGATTTTGTTGAAGTTATGCTATTTGTGTAACATGTTTTGCAAAATAACACGTTTTACAATATATTTTATTTGCAGAACGTAGATGGACTCCGAGGACTCCGATAAAAAGGTGGACTCCATAGAAATCAGCCTAGAAGTAAAAGTATTTTTTTTATTCGCGTGAAAGAAACTGGTCAAGACCATTATTTTAATTCGCGTTGTGAATGTTACTTAAGAGACCCAAAGATAGAAGTATAGCCCAATTAGCGGCCCAAACTGCAAACAAATGCCAAGCACGGGAAACTAAAGGCCTGTAAAACGAAAGAGAGCTGATCCGGGAAAAGGGTTGAAGACAATAACATGTGTTGAGTTTCGAACTGTTTTAATCAAATATATAAAAGTATCATTTTACAATTTGGATTTATTGTTCATGTACAAACACAAAATGGCATAATTTTGGAAGAAAAATATGAATTACTGTATTATTTTTGCTCCTTCGTAAGTTCAATAAAAGTTCTCTAAACTTATTCACTGCTCGTAAAGTGATTCAAAATAAAAGGTAATCGGCGTTCATGAGTTTATCCACTTTTCGCAACCGTCACTATTTGTCATTCCGATCATAACCAGAGTCCTGGAAGGAGCTCCATAAGTTTATTGCAATTTATATTTAATTCGGGATTTCGGGTGATCTATTTGAACTATACGTGACAATACTGGTATATAACACGTGAACACCGTACGAAACGACACGAATAATTAGTGTTTGGGTTCGAAAATTTGGTACACGAACACGAAAGTACACGAACACTAAAAAACACGAATATAATTAGTGTCGGTTTGAATTTTCAATATATATACACGACACGGAACGAAAGTACACGGAATAAATAAATAATTAAATTTTTAAAAATATATAATATACATATATATATACACTAAATATCAAATGTGCGCCTTCTTTTTACTAGTACAATTTTTATTTTTTTTAAAAAAATTGTCTAGTGCAAATATATGTTTATAATCAACAGTCAAGCTAGTGGCATCCATTTAAACAAGCATTTCCAACAAGCAAGAAAAAGATAAATCATGTTTACTAAATGCATGCACATTCAATAGCATTATAGCAAAACTCAGAAAATTGATAGCATGATGGTCATTTAAGGTTTTCTTTCCTGATAAAAGGAAAACATAGCAATATCATCCCCAAAAATCTAATTACAGTACAAGAGGGCAGAACATTACCGAAAGAGAAACCAAAGTGCTAAACAAGTAACATATTTACTTGTCCGTTCAAAATCTATAAGATACTCACATACTCCTATTGCGACAAAAGGGCACAGTACAGTCTGATCTAGTCTAACCTTCATTCAAAATTACCACTGTGCCTGACATAGTATATTCTAATGATTACACGACCTCAGGTTATATCGGGTCTGTGGTCTTCCCTTCCCAAAAAATTGCTGTGATTCAGGGTCGGCACCTTGTTTCTGGATTTTACGCCTCTTCTTATCTTCTTTACATTCTTCTCTTTTGAGACCAGCACGGGAATGCATTCCGGAGTCAACTTTTTCAATGTCGTTATTTTGATTAAGTGGCCTCAGGTTATATCTGGTCTGTGGTCTTCTCCTCCCCAAAAATTGCTGTGATTCAGAGTCAGCTCCTTGTTTCCGGATTTTACGCCACTGTTTATTATCTTGATCTTCTCTTTTGCAACAAGCACGAGAATGCATTCCAGAGTCAATTTTTTTAATGTCTTTATTTTGACTGGTTGGCCATTTTGAGTTCTGGGAATTGTTTCCACAATTTGTCAATTGCCTGCAATTTGAAGTTCCACCAGGATCTAACACATTGCTAGACTCGTTAAGTTTCTTGTCCTTTAAAGCCTCATTACCGATCTTCTCCAACGAATTCATAGTATTCTTCAAATCTAGAGAATCGCCACATTTATTCCAGCTCCCTGCTAAAACTTTTACATCCACATTATCTTCCAAGCGAGGATATTCCGAAGGGTTATCAACAGCACTTTTCTTCTTATCATTACAACCTGATATCTTATTATTGGTTGAGTTTTCAGCTTCATCTGGATAGCGGTTTTCCTTCTCCATCTCTAATATCAAGCCAGGATCAATCTCTAGGTTCCAATCAATATTATCGATATACATATCCGGATCAGGCAAGGGATGCTCACAAGGCACGCTATTAATCATGGCAAACAAGCGCTCATGTGCATTAGAAAGTGCTTCTTTGGCAGCAGAATCATCCCATTTTAGCACATTCTCATGGCAGTTTTTATCCTTCTGAGCAGCAAGAACCCTACACCACGGAATCCCACCTAGAAGGCTATACTTTTCCTCCAATGGAAGCTCAGTTTTCTGTAAGATCGCTGCATGGGCAAAATGACAGTGATAAACAAGCTACAACGTTATATCATCAGCATGACTTTAACCGCAACAGGATAATTATAGATATTGAAACAAATGCTCAAAACGATATCTTTACCAAGACACAACTCTTCTACCAGATACAAAAATTTCATACACAATAAAATAAAACATCGAGGTATCAGTTTAGAAAAGTTCACTTTAAAAAGTTCACATCATTTATAAATAACTGAAAGCATCCTAAGACACCAAAACCGTGTCAGCGCCACACATCCAAAATAAGGGAAAACAGGACTAAAACTATTCATATACATAAAAACAAATCAAGTCCTTAAATGGAAAAAACAAAATCGACGAAATCGAATCTCCACAACTCATTTTACTTAATATTGCTATAGCAACGTAAGCTAAACAAGAGACGAATATCGACATTTAGGTCTCTCTCTACTGACCATGGTAAAAATATCTATATTACCTAAATATAATAATATAAAATCAAGTAAAAATCATTCCAGAACAGTGAGCATCAACAAAACCATAATATAACACAAGAATCGGAAAACAACAAATTAACTAAACGGTCCCAGTGCCACATATCCAAATTAACGAAAAACAGGACTATAGGCTATAGCTTATTCATATGTACATGATAATCAAACAAAGTCCTTAAAATAAGTCAGCAATAACATAATCAACCAAACCGAATCTCCGCAACTCACTTTAAGCATTAAATATCTATATTAATTAAGTCTACGTCATTTATAAATGATGTAAGCATATCGAGTAGGACACCAAAACGATGCCAGTGCTCCAAATCAAAATTAACAAGAAACAGGACCATAACCTATCCATATACGGTAATAACAAATCAATTCCTTAAATAAAGTAAAAAAGGACAGAATCAATAAAGTCAAATCTCCACAACTCATTTCACCTGAAATTGTGATAACAACATAAGCAAAACAAGAAATAAAAATATCAACATTTTAGTCTGTCCATACTGTATAATATCTATATCACCTAAAAAATCGAGTAAAAATCATTCCAGAACAGTCCAAGATCATCAACATAACCATAATATAACAACGCTAAAATCGCAAAACACCAAATCAACGAAACAGACCCAGTGCCACACATCCAAAATACCGAAAAACGCAACTATAACTTCTTCATATATGGTAAACAAACAATGTCCTTAAAATAGGTCAACAAAAACACAATCAACCACCAAACCGAATCTCCGCAGCTCATTTTACTTAAAATAGCGACAAATACATAAACAAAAAAGTAGAGACAATGATAACGACATTCTAATCTCTCCCTACTTTAAACATCCAAATTACCAAAACAGAAATACGAAATCATGTAAACCTCATTCCATAACAATAACAACCCAACAAGAGCATCAAAAACCCTAAAAAAATCGCTAAAACAACATCAATCATACAATCATCCACATAAAACTAGTATCAGTAAACATCAAGTTACAATTAAGTCTAGTTGTATACAAACACAATTAAATCACTCAATTAATTACTAAACATCAACCAATACACACAAATACATACAAATAAGACATATATATTGATCCTTAAAAATAAAAAAAAATAATCAAATAGTATAGAAATGGAGGGATTCGAAATGGACCTTGATGATCAATTTTTTGATAGTAATGTACGGGAGGGAGTGGGTCATCTACGTATAATGGACGATTGTTGGTAGGAGGGTTCCAAGTACGAAAAGCAACTCGAATTTTCCTCATTTTCAAATGCCTAAACCAAAAACATCGAATGTTTCGAATTTTAAACCAGGGAGGAGAAAGATTAGGGGGATTTAAATGGGCGTGTATCACGGTTGTTTTGTTACTGTATGTCGCTAACATTGCCAAACTTCAATTTTGGGGTTTTTACAAATATTACATTTTGAATAGTAAAATTTGCAAATTGTATTTTTAGAAATGAAATCGAAAGACATGGTTTGTGAATCTATGTTTAAACTAGTATTATTGTATTTTTTATTTTAAAAAAATATCACTATATAAAATATTTTTTTTAATATATGATTTCTTAAGTTTTATTTTTGAAACAGTAATTTCTCTGATCTAAAATATTATTTTATTTTAAATTTTTGAAAGTTGATTTATAATTGATTCGGGTTTACAAATTTCAAATGCAATTCATACAACATAAATCAACTTTTTCATAAATTGAAACAAAATTTTGAATTTCAAAAGTTGCAAATCGTATTTTAAGAAATGAAATCCAGAGACAATGTCCTTAAATGTAAGTTTGAATTAATGCTACTATAATTTTTGAAAATAAATTTAAAAATATATATATATTTCAGATAATTTTCCTATATCATATACTAAATTTGAGGGATATCGAGATATCCCTCAAATTTGTTATCATATACTAGATAATAAGAGATATCAACAAATCATTTCAGAGATTCTTACGGCTAAAATAACTCTGGCATCACTTCATTGAAAAACGACTTGACTTTATCTACGTCCCATATTTAGTACCTTGTATAACTAACTCACATACTCTGTCAGACCTCAATACATTGAGGTGATCTAGATCAACCCCGAAGTCATGTTTGTCCCTCAACCAGCAGTCCTTGAACGCTTCCATTTTCTGAACATCCCCTAAAACCCCAATCTTCAGTTTTTCTTTTGCTTTCCAGATACCAGACCATATAAAACTGGGACCACCTTCTCTCTTGTCTTGAAAAAAGCTTGTGCTCAGAAAGTATCTGACCTTGAAAACTCTTGAAACTAAAGCATTTTGTCTATTCACAAAATTCCAGCAATGTTTCCCTAAAGGGCCAAATTGAAACCATATAGGTTTATGAACCCCATTCGCCCTTGTCTTTCACAAAGTTAAAGACAACCTTTTTAGAACGACATATTAGTGAAGGTAGTCCCAGGTATTTTGTGTTGCTCAGGTCAATCCTCACCAAAAGTTTCCGTGCAAGGCATGTATGTATATAACAAGACTAAGTCACTTGACAACCCTAAGAATCAGTTGTATGATAATCTTATTTTATTTTGTATTTGTATTTTTTGAATCTGTAAAAATGCTAATTAGATTAGACTTGAGGATTTTTTTATGAATATCCATCAAGTTAAGGAATAAACTCTGTAAGAAGATCAATCCTGATCATGCCTCAGAGAGAAGTGAAGAAGTATGTAGTTGAATAATGTTGTTCTAGAAAATATGTTCTAAACCAGATATCGACAAGTTACAAATCAAAGAATATATAGATGTGTGTCGAGAAGTCAAAATAGCTTGTAGAGAAGTCCCAAAAGATATCGACAAGTCAAAAGTCTATGTAGAGAACTGGAGATATCGATAAATCAAAGTAGACCTGTAGAGAACTAGAGATATCGACAAGTCATTCTACTTCTACAGAAAAGTCAAAAAGCTTATATAGAGAATAAGAGATATCGACAAGTCATTTTACTTGTAGAGAACTGAAGACCTTGACAAGCCATAACACCTATCAAGTTGTAGAGATATCGATAAGTCATTTTACTTATCGATATGTGACATCTCTACACAATAAAAGAGATCTCGACAAACAACTTCAGAATTTAGATACAGACAACTTGAAGATCCAAGATTATCAGTCAACAAATAATTCTATCACTGAATTGGAAAGCCTACAAATGCAGATTGAAGAATGCAAGATCAAGGGCCAAGATGAACTGGATAAAGGAGGGTCACAAACCTAGTAGATTCTACACATATATGCTGCACTAGAAATAGAAATAGATAAACGAGCTTAAGAAAATGTGCTAGTCTATTTTAGTACAAGATCTGTAAACCGTGCATGTTCATCTATAAAATATGTCACGGGTCCTTGGTTTAAAAGTAACAAACAGATTTAAAAAATCTTGTATTCTCTCAAGAGAAGTAGCTGAGTTCTTATTTTCTTAAAACACAGATTTGTAGCACAAACAAATTTGATTCAATATAAATCAAGTGTTTTTTTGATAGATTACTTGTGTCTTTACAGTTAATTCTGTATCACTACAAATTTATCTAGTTGTTAAGTTCCAAGAGCCACAAGCATTCAAAGATTTATCAAGAAAATAAAAAATCATATTCACCCCCTTTGTGTTGCACTTCATACCTAACAAAAGTATATCCTTAAGCTTCTCCTGTTTGTCCAGCCGCACGGTACTAAAATAAATGCCAGACTTGGAAAAATTTATTGACTGGCCAGATTGCTGCTCATAACCATTCAAAAAATTCCTTAACAACCAAAGTTTCTTCTCTTGAAGCCCTGAAAAATACAAAACTATTATCCGCGAAGAGGAGATGAGATACAACAGGATTAGAGGAACTGATCTTACAACCGTGAAGTCTCCCATCATTTACAACTCTTAAGATAGATTATGACAAACCTTCGACACATAGGAGGAATAAGTAAGGGGGGAGATGGTCTCCTTGTCGGAGACCTCTCTTAGGAGTTACTGGCTCTATATTTGACCCATTGAAACAAAGGCTATAAGACACTGTTGTAACACACAGAAGCATCCACTGAATGCACTTGCTAGAAAAACCCATTGTAATAACCCCAATTTTTGGAAATTTTTTGAAACCCTTATGAATAGTGTTTTTGCTGAATGAGAAAACTTTTCATGCCACGCTATGTAGGGGTTCTGTTATTGATCTTATGGGATATTATTAGTACTCTATGTGGTATATAAATGTATGTAAAGATCGTCAGAATCCAATTCCGAACACTTTGATTTTTCCCGGAAATCCACTAGATACGGAAAGAATTGAGTATAAGATAACAGGGTAAAAATGATTTAAATTAAAGGATTATAAGAGAGGATCATAAAAGGAATATAATATATTAAGAAAGGTTAAGGGAACCTAAGTAATAAGATCCCGGGTATGATCCCTCAAACGATAAACGAAAACGAAAGTTAAGCGAACCGTATAACAGATCAGCAGTCATTAGGCAAACAATTAGGAAGTTAATCAAAGAGATTAGTGGAGATGATGTCACCCAACCAATGAGAAGAGGACAAAGAGGGGAAGATGACATCATAGCATGACATGGGAAGGAAGAAGGTTTGGTTGAATGAGAACCACACAAAGTCCAAGGCTAAAAAGGTAATTAACTAAATCAAAAACAAAACCAAATCAACCAAGCCAAGCAAATCATTTTCATCAAAACACAAAATCATTTCTTTCTCTTCAACAAAAGCTTGCTCTCGGCTTTTTACTATTTCAAAGGCAAGAATTTTCAAAATCCAAGATCCAAGCCTCCTAAATTGGTAAGATAATTCCCTAATCATCCTTATGCATAGATATGGCTTTATTATGAGTTTAAGCCTTCAATTCTTTCTCAATCTTCTTCAATAAATCAATGAAGAAGACAATGAATAGTGATTTCAAAGTTCTTAACTTGATTTTTTCTTGTTTTCCTTTAAGATCCAAGCATCCCTAAGACTTCTCAAGGCTTCTTAAGGCTTCCTAGCTACTCCCACAACTTCAAGGAATGTATATCATCTCCAAACCCTAGATTCCTTTGTATAATAAGATGATTTTGATTGTTATGGTGATATAGTAGATTAATGCTTGTGGTTTAGAGTTTGGGTTGGAGTGGTAGTGAAATGGAATGGTGCATCTTATTGTTTTGGTTAAAAGAACTTAAGTATAGTTAAAATTCAAGCTTAAGCATAAGTATAAATGTTAATATTGGATTTATTGGGGATGTTATGATATGATAAGGATGTACTTTGGTTGTATGAATGGATTGGGGTTGAATTGTGATGGTTTTGGAATGGTTTAAATTTGGGAAATCGCGTAAACATAGCCGTCGTAATGTCCAATTTACTTTAGACTGCTTTTGTTCATAACATATGGACCCGAGAACTCCTGGTAGATTATGACCATTGCCATGTTTAGATAGTTCATGATTCGAGCTTCGTTTTGATATGTAGTTCGTTTGATTCCGATGTACGGTTTAGGAGAAACGACCGTTTTAAGTAACGGCGTTTCGCGAACGAAACATTTCCCCTCGCCTTACTTTGAAACATAGGTTAAAGACCTAAAAGGGTTAATTAGTGTATGAAACAATTATGGTAAGAGTGTTAGGCAGTTGGTAAGACACTCGCGAAGGAATCGCCTTAAAACTCGTAATGGTTAATTTATTAAAAATGGTGGAGCCGAGGGTACTCGAGTGACTTAAGAGAATCAGTAAGCGCAAAGCGAGCGTTAGAGTCTAATTTGGTTAGAGTATAGAATTACAAGTGACTTTGGTTTAATTCCAACTTACTTGTTGTTTATAGGTTACCAGACTCGTTCCGAGCCATTCGTGACCCCCAGTCGCTCAGACAAGTTTTCTATCCGTTATACTGTTGTTGTGATGTATATGTGTATATGCATGATCCCGCGATAAATGCATATTTGTTATTAGCAAATTCTTGCGATATATTGTAGTATGTGATATGGTATATATGCATGCATGTTTCATATTCTTGGATTATATATCTGTTGGTTAAAATGCTTTCAGTTGCATAATACCTATGCTAGAGAATAACAGTAATTTGCATATACCCTTAGTATAGGGACCCAAATGTGAAAACATTTTATAAAACCGGGAGTTGAGGATCCCGAGTACATTTTATATATATATATTTATATATATATATATATGGTTATAGTTTTCAAAACTATTAATCGAATAAGGTTTATTCGATAACTTTATTTTATTATTGAATATTATTTCGAATATTCATTCGAGGGCTTATGACTCCTTTTATTTTATTATTGAATATTATTTCGAATATTCATTCGAGGGCTTATGACTCCTTTTATTTTATTAATTGAATAGTATTTGAATATTCATTTGAGGATGTATGACTCCTTTATTTTATTTAATGAATATTGTTTATAATATTCATTCGAGGTATTATGACTCCGTTTATTACTGAAATATATTCTTTATTTTATTAAAGAATAAGGTGTCAATAATCAAACTTATTTTCGATTATTCAAATAAAGATAGTACTTTCATATAAGTATATCTTTGGTTATTTAATACTCATTTCAAGTATAAGTCTTACAACTTCTACTTCAATTATTTGTATAAAGATTATTCTTTATGCGAATATTATTTAAATAATAATATTCAGATATTTTCTAAATATATTGGGACTGATTTACTTCATTAAATCAGCATTACTCCAAACACTCTTTAAAGTGTTTTCGAGTCTTCAAAATGATTTATGCCAAAATTCTTTCCTTTCCAAATTTATTGGATATTGCAATTCTGTTCATACTTTACATGACAGAGGTTTTCAGGAAATGTATGTATATATATAGGTGTATATATATATCGGGACTTAATGAAGTATATCATAACTTCATTTCCTTCAGAATATTTCAAAGATTGAATCTATTCAAGTCTTATCTTGTAGTCTCATCAGTGTGATGAACTTTTAAAACTAATTATAACTTGAACGGTGGTAGTTCAAGTAGTATTTGGAAAAGATATAAGTATATTGGAGTATCTTGTAACTTCATCTTTTAAACTTATATCTAGTAAATGATTATCTTATGCATGACAAAGATTTTCAGAAAAACGTTGAGACAAGGTTAGATATATGAGATCACCTTGCAACGATATTTTTATACAGTTATACACTGGAACTCTGTGTGTATTATGCATGGAAGAGGACTTCCAAGATTTTGAAAAGTATATATGTATATATACTGAATATTTTGTGACTTCATCGCATTAAGATATCAAACTTGGTTCATTTCTTTTGACCAAGACTTTCATGAGTACTATGAGAAGGCTCGCATATTGTAAATCATTATACATATTATTTTGGTGGGCTTGCTGCTCACCCTTACTTTCTTCTTTCATCACACAACAACAGATAGAAAAGATGAACAGGACCAAGCGTTGATGCCGCCGTAGCTGAGGTAGGAGCTACCAATAGGCTAGGTTTTCAACTATTGATAAACCAGACTTATGTATAATATGAATTGTAATAATGGCAAAGAAATGTAAATTTATTCAGAAACCCTTTTGAGGTGTAATGACTTATAATTGTGGAATAACATGACTTATGTTATTTTTGGTATTCATCTCTGAGACTATAACTTGTGGTGTGTGTGTTTATTGTTGGGTCACAGTACAGAGTAGTTGATTGTGTATTAAGATTGGGTGTTATTAAGGGAAATGGAACTCGTGACAACCCGGATCCCCGACCCCGGATTTGGGGGTGTTACAGAAGTGGTATCAGAGCTAAGCGTTATAAACCTCAGAGATGATGTGACGTTAAGATAATAAGTTCACTAAGATAATAAGAACTCTTTCCAAGTTCATAGTCGGACTACCTAACGTAGTACTGACAGTTAAAACCCTTATGGGAACCCTTATAAATATCGTGATAGTAGCGTAGTTCGTTATCGTATATGGTAGCGGGACTCCGAACCCTGAGGTTGAGAAGTGACAGCGCGATGATGTTTTATTACTAATTGGAGATCGGATTGTGGATCCGATAGAGCGTCCTAACGCAGGACCGGATGATGTTCATATTGAGGATGTAATGGTCGATGATGTTGTCCTAGAAGGGATTGTTGTTGAGAAGAATCCCGTGGAGGATCCTGACAAGAATGAATAAATGACCACTGAGGAATTGATGACTATGGTTAGGACGACTACCAGAGGTAGGATTGGCCGGTTACTACCAGAGGTTCGTTCAAGTTTGTAAAGATAGTAGCCCCTTTAACGCGGCTTACTCGTAAGACTGAGAAGTTTGAATGGACAGAGAAATACGAGAAAAGCTTTTAACAACTAAAGCAAAGGTTGGTGACGGCCCCTATGTTGGCATTGTCAGATGGAAAAAGGAGATTTTGTGATTTGTATTGACGTTTCGCATAAGGAATTAGGGTGCTTCTTATACAGCACAACAAGGTAATCGCGTACGCGTCAAGACAATTAAGGGA
Source organism: Apium graveolens (assembly GCF_009905375.1). Lineage (NCBI taxonomy): Eukaryota > Viridiplantae > Streptophyta > Magnoliopsida > Apiales > Apiaceae > Apium > Apium graveolens. The sequence goes on along the minus strand of NC_133650.1, from coordinate 8,416,581 downwards.
ATTTAAAATTCGATATCCCCACCCATGAGCTTGGGCTCATGGCAATAGTTTTGCCCTAAAGATTTGAGGCACTACTTGTATGGAGAGAAGTGTGAGATTCACAAACCATAGGAGCTCTAGTACATTTTTACGTAGAAAGAGCTCAACATACGCCCGAGGAGGCGGTTAGAGCTAATCAAGAATTATGATTGGGAGATTCTGTATCATTCGGGGAAAGCCCATGTGGTGGCTGATGCCCTTAGTAAAAAGGAGAGACTCAAGATGATCATGTCTTTGAGAGAGTTTATAAGAGATTTTGAGAAAATGGAAATAGAAGTGAAGGTAACCGGAGCCGGTACCGAAAAGATGTTTGAGATTGCAATACAGTCCGGATTATCGGAAGAGAACATATTGTGCCAGAAAAAGTGATGAATGAAGGCAGAGAGCTAACAATTAGATAAAAGATTAATACCGAGAAAGATGATAAGGGAATAATGAGTTATTCCTACAGAATTTGGGTTCTAAATGTTCAAGAGCTTAACGATGAGATCTTAGATGAAAGCTAGTTTGAGGAATAAAATTTAGGGCAAACCCTGAATGTGATAGTCAGGGAGGACGCCATCAAGATAGAAGGAACCCATAACATAATGAAGTGGAAAATGAGGATTTTAACGTATAAGATAACCCCAAGTATGGGAGAAGGTTGAAACATTTCATACTAAGGAAACAGAAAGTCGAGTAAGGAAAGGAGACCCGAGACGGTACTCCTATACGGCAATTTATGGACCTGTCTAGACAGAACTTAGACTATTATCCCCAACCACCACCTTGAGGAAACAATGCGATAGGAAATTCTTTCAGGACCTTTAAGTCTCTAAGCTCTCAGAGTTCCAAGGAACAGGTTGACCTAGTCGAGGCAAGAGCCTGACTAAAGGAAATAGAGGAATCATTTGAGATTCTGAATGATTGACGAACCACAAAAGACTGTTTTTGTCACTTACCCTCCTAAGAGAGAGACCACCCGCTGGTGAAAGACCAAGGAAGGCACGGAGCAAGAGATTATAATAAACTGATTTAAGTTTAGTCAATTATTTTCGGGAAAGTAATTCCCAAAGATAAGGAGATAGTGTAAAAGCTTTAGAGCCAGAAAAAAGGCAGACGAGTATGATGAATTATGAATCTAAGATGTAAAAGTTGTCAAGATTCGTTCTGAGGACACGAATCCAGAATGACGGGATGTTTGAAATCAATGCTTATGTTGTGTTGGTTCATGAAATAATGATAAGAGAAAGGAAAATAAAAAGAAATTGAAGTGGAAAGGAATATAACAGCAATAGAGTTTGAGGAATGATAAGGGAGTTGGGTATGAGGAAACCCTAAAGACTCGTAGAAATAGAAATAGAAGAGTATGTAATCGTCAGGATGAAGGTGATTCACCATGAGTTAAAATTGATGGTTGAGGGCATAAGAGATACATATATTTTATCCCCTGTAAGTTGGGAAGATTCGAGGAAACCTTGAGATAATTCGAAGGATAAATAATGAGACGCGGATAGACTGAGGAGACAAGAAAGTAAGAAATTAAGAAAATTGGATGAAGGAAGTGACCTTCAAGAAGGTGAAGTGTAAGACCGGTGGCATGATACCCAGAAAGGGAGACGCCAGATATGAAAGATATCCCAACATTGAGGTGACTGTTGAGATAAACAACAAAAGTAAATAAGGAATTATTAAGAAGAAGTTCACGTTGAACACGACCAATATCTTCCAGAACATCCTTGTTATCGTTACCAGATTAGGCAAGAAAAGCGGATAACCGTTGTTATCTTTTGGAGGGCATTTTGATTAACCTCATTTTGTATACAGATGTTATTGTGAAATTAGGCATATACTATCGAGGTGGGAATGATTGAATAAGACACCCTTATCAGGGATATATGACTTGATTTATCCATGGAAGGATGCATGTACCTTTTTAAAGGTGGAATTAAGGATAGAACATCGGTAACTTAAAATGAATCTTAGGGGAATGCATAAAGGTTGGCATTTCACCCTTAATAGGGATAGTATGAGTTTTGACAGTATGAATTGGAAAGGATTAAGGTAATAACAACCTTTAAGAATCAGGGGGAAATTTTTCAGAAGTATATAGACAATGATTCTGGTATTAATAAATGGTATCTTGATATGCCCTGTATCTAGGGAATACAGGAGGAACGATTCAAGGATAACCTTAGAGGTTTTACAAGAAGAAAGGTAATATTCAAAATTCTCAAAAATAGAAATGTTGATAAAGGAAATATGACGTAATTATAATGATGCCAAGTGGGGCACGTGTTAAACCACGAGAAGGTATGGATCGAACCAGTAATGGTCGAAATGGTTCAGGGCAATTAGGACTTAAGATAAAAGATGTTCTAATTATGATTGAGAGTCAGTCATGACAGTGATTAACCTCTAAAGACTGAGGCAATAGCTTATGGAAAAATGGTGATATTTGTTTTTTACTCATCAGATATTAAAGAAAAGCATCTTCACATAAGCTGTGATTGAAATGAGGTAGAAAATTATTTGGAGGTGGTTAAAATGACATTGACTGTAAGGAAATTTTACTATCAGGAAAGGCCAAAGAGGTGGCCGACACTTTAAAGGTAAGAGGATAATTATAAGCGCTTGTGCCAAAAGAATACAGTGATGATGGTTAAAGCTGTGAAGGTTGTATTATGGTTTGGAAGATTGACATTCCTTCTGATGACTGTGCAATACCCAACCGTAATAGTAGTTGGTAAATGTTTAATTCGTGTAATCGCCATGAGCGGGCTATCTATCTTAGAAGGTACTATCTTGAGAATGAGCCTGGACCATGTTTCAAAAGGACTAAACGAACCTTTGAGTTAAGTCTTCTATCAAAGACATATGATTAAGAATGGTATTAACCTGCTATCGTTGCTTTGATTGAAACTCTTCTGCAATTTTATCTGCTTTATGTCATGTATGTATGGCAGGATCAGGAGTGTTCTTCATGAATCATGAATGGTGAATATGTTACCTCCTTAGAAGGATTTGATACGACATGTATGGACTCCGTATGGTTAGATATTAAGATTTCATGGAAAGTGAATGACGATAGTAGGTCAGTGGTGCACCATAGTAATGCAGCAATGATTCTGCGAGTAATGAGCTGATTACAACCGTGAGAGTTGTATTGGAATGGATGTTGAGATTGAGTACCACTAATCGGGTCGTGGTAATGTATAAGTTATCATTGATAGACTAATTAAGTAGAGTATCTGCCTATTGAATATTTATTCCTACTTATGAAAAGAGAGTCGTATGACTATACGAGGAAGGTTGCGATGCAAGCATAGAATTCTAGTAACGATGATGTCTAGAATGAGATCCCAGATTCGATTTTCAATGTCGAGGGAGTTTCGAAGGTGATTGTGTATAAGCTCGAGGAAGAGCATGGGTCCATAGAATGATGGACGGAATAGCAAAAATATTTAAGCATGTGAAATGCGATGCGATAATACTTGATGTTGATATATATATACGTATATGATTTGTTCTCCTATGACAAACCTCTATAATTCAGAGGTAGGTTCCAAGCCAGATATTTTGTGGCAGTATATTTTTTTTTCATATACACAATTCTCTTCAGTTCGTTCTTTTCTCTTCTTTTCATTTCATGTAAGCTGAGAAGAACAACCCTTCCAGAAGGGGAGGTATTGCCGAATGACTATCTATCTGTGTGATAGAAGCCTAGTAGGATACCATCTATTGTTTAATTGCTTGTCAAGTTCTAAAGGCTGGCCACCTTCTCTACTAACTATGCAATGTAACAAGTGTTCATGATCATAGTGATCTCTCAATAAATTCTTTTACTTCTATATGAAGGACTAAGCTTTCGAAGATAGAAGCAGCTGAAAAAGGAGTAGTAAAGTTATGGTGGTATGCAGAATGGAAACACATTCGTGATACTAAGGGTGACGTGGTTATTAAAAGGTTATAGAACGCTAACGAGCAGAAGTATAACCAGTATAATATTAGGAACGGAAGGTAGTAGCGATTACGAACTGGAAAAGAATGGGTATTGAGTAGGAATTAGGGTGCTTCTTATATAGCACAACAAGGTAATCGCGTACGCGTCAAGACAATTAAGGGAATTTAAAATTCAATATCCCCATCCATGAGCTTGGGCTCATGGCAATAGTTTTGCCCTAAAGATTTGAGGCACTACTTGTATGGAGAGAAGTGTGAGATTCACAAACCATAGGAGCTCTAGTACATTTTTACGTAGAAAGAGCTCAACATACGCCCGAGGAGGCGGTTAGAGCTAATCAAGAATTATGATTGGGAGATTCTGTATCATTCGGGGAAAGCCCATGTGGTGGCTGATGCCCTTAGTAAAAAGGAGAGACTCAAGATGATCATGTCTTTGAGAGAGTTTATAAGAGATTTTGAGAAAATGGAAATAGAATGACATCTGATATTGACATCTGATATGTCCTTCCATCTTCAAGAAATAGAATCAGATTTTCCTTAACATTGTGCTTGTCATGAGCATCCAGTACCACTTGAACAAAGATAACCTTATCAAGATGTTTCTGTGTAACATCTTCAAGCGATCTGTCAGTCAATAGAAATGGATCTCTAGTAGCAACTTCAACTCATGTTTTTATCTTAGCTTCATCAGAACCTAGTCTAGCCATGTCTCTTGGTTCTCTAGCATTTAACACAATATTCATGAATATAGACAGCAATTGACTTTTCTTTGGATCTGATGGTTTGATATTTTTCCACAGAAGTTTCTTTTTATCAACTACTTCCATTTTGTCTAAATCAACTTGAGCACTGTCAGAGATTGACTTGATGACTTTATCAGAACTTGCTGTTTCTGTTATAGCTTGTTGTTCTTCACTCTGAACAACTTGAACCTTGTCAGAGGTTGTCTTTGATTATTCAGAAATCTTCTTTCTTTTTAGAGTTTGAACATCTTTATCTTCATCAAGATTATCATCAGTAACTTGAACCATTTTGCACACTGGCTTTATCAGAATTTGAGGAATTTTCATCTACAGTGGCTTGGTTGCTTCATCAACTTTTCCTTTCCCTTTGTCTTTGGGATCAATCTCAGATTGTGATCTTGTCTTGGGCTTTGATGCCTCAGTATTTGACTTTTCCTTGATCACAATGCCTTTTACCTTAGGCTTTGGAGGTTTCTTTGCAACAGAAGTTTTTGGCTTTAGATTTTTCTTTTCAGCTTTAAATCTAACTTCTTCCTCCTTGAGATTTTCTAAATCCATTCCTGGATTATGCTTCAGAAATAATCTTCTAGCAATTTCCTCATCAAGTGTCTGAATCTTGGGATTTTTGTAGTAGACAGTAGTCTGCTTCCCCTTGAGCTTCAGAGTTTGCATAAACCTTTGAGAATCTTGACTTCCACCTTGTATCAGAACATCAGGATTTGTCAGACTTTGCTCATCAGAACTTGATATCAGATTTTGAGTATTAGTACTTGCTATCAGATTTTGAGTTTGAGCAGCTTCAGAACTTGTCTTCTTTTGAGTAGAAGATTTGCTTGCTTCAGTAATTAGTGTCCTTGAAGAAACCTTGCTGCTCTGCTCTTTACTTTGAACTTGACATCTACCCTTGCTAGGGTTTCCCTGGTCATCAGCTTCATCATCTTTCTTCTTCAGTAATTGATCATTTGAGCATTTGGACTTAATTATCTTCTCTCCCTTTTTGGCATCATCTGATAGTAGGAGTGAGAGAAGAAGTTCAACTGAAGATTGAATCTCATCCAATTGAGCCTGTTGAGAAGCTTGATTAGCCAGGACCTCAGAGATTTGGGCCTGTTGCTTCTCTTGAGTTTTCTCAATTGCTTCTACCTTTTCAGAAATTGGTCTGATAAACCTCTTTTTGTCAAGCTTGGTCTCCATATCAAGCTTTTCAGCTTTTTCAAGAAGCTTATCAACCTTTTCTTGAGTAGCATAGTGTAGACCTTGAAGATTTTTGGTAGATAGAGCTGTGACTTTGAGTCGTGTCTTGAAATCAACATTAGTGAGCAACTCATCAGCTTTACCAATATGTTCTGTCAATACTTTGGAGCTTGGAATGAAATCAGTTTCATTCCACTTCCTGGTCCACTCCACACCTCTGTGAGTATCTTCGCAAGGAATAGGAGCAGCTTGCTCAACAAACTTCTCAATTAGTGCCTCCTTTCCTAATATGGGAGCAGGAGTATCAACATAAATACTGTCTTCTGAACTTGAGGAAGACTCATTATCTTCTGACAGTACTAGAGTGTGTGAAGGAACTAGAGATTCTGGAACAATCTCATCTAAATTCTGAGCATCAGAATTTATCTCCAGAACATGTGTTGTTGGAGTAGATGGTATCTCAGCATCAGCATTTAAAATTGGAGAATGAGTTGGAGATGTCTGAGCTGCTGTAGGAGATTCCAAATATATAATAGTAGGAATATGCAGCCTATTGATGTTAATTTCAGGACTTAAGTCTGAATCTTCAACAGTAACATCTTCATGAAGAGGAGAGACTGGAGGTGTAACCACTGTATCAGGAACAACGTCTTGGTCTTTAGATGGAGGTGGCAGAGATTCAATGATAATTGGCTCTTTTGAGATCAGAGATTCCTGATCTCCTTCCTCAGCTTCTTCAGTATCTTCTGATGGAGGCTTAGCCAAATGCCTTTTAGCCCTCATTTTCTTCAATCTTCTTGACAGTGAAGGAGTTCCTTTATCATCAGAACTAGCAGTTCTTTTCCTCTTCAAAGTATCAGAACCTTCAGCTGCAGCATTTACCTGATGGGTTGACCCTTCAACTACTTTATCTTTCTGAAAAACTAAAATTTCAGCTTTATCTATCACAGGTTTTGATGCATGATCCTGTGCTTCCTCTTCACTATCAGATTCACCTCTGAGAATCATTTTCCTTCTCTTTTGTGAAGGCTGAGGAACATACTTTGTTCTCTTTGGCCTGAAAGGTGAAGGTCTGATGGTTTGTGCTGATGGTTGAAGTTGAGATGACTGTGTTGGTTTGAAATATGTCCTGATGGTAGGTTGTGGTTGTGGTTGAGAAGTGGTTGGTTGTGTAGTGGTTGGAGGTTCTGATGGAGGTTGGGATGGTTGAACATGAGGATATAAGGCAGTGTAGGTGGCTGGAACAGAATTTACCAAAAACTGTTTGACTGATATGGGATTTTGGAGGGGTCTCAAAATAGTTTTCTTATTATCAGAAGATAATAAGTCAGTTAAAGCTCTCTTAGCTAGCTTAAATGGTTCAATTAACTCACTAGCTAATTGGGGTGCATCAAAACAACAATAACTATAAATAAGCTGACAGAATCTAGCAAAATATACAATGTTTCTATCTTCTGTCATCCTTTCTGTAACACCCCCAGATCCGGGGTCGGGGATCCGGGTCGTCACGAGTTCCACTTCCCTTAACAACACCCAATCTTATTAAACAATCAACTACTTTTTACTGTGACCCCACAATATACACACACACATCACAAGTTATAGTCTCAGAGATGAATATCCAAAAATAATCACAAGTCGTTTTATTCCACAATTAAGTCAATACACCTTAAAAAGGTTTCTGAATAAATTTACATTTCTTTGCCATTATTACAATTCATAATATACATAAGTCTGGTACATTACTAGTTGAAAACTTAGCCTATTGGTAATTTCTACCTCAGCTACAGCGGCCTGAACGCTTCCGGAAAGCTGCGGAACGTTTCCTATCCGCTTGCAAATTGGGAGCCTGGTCCTGTTCATCTTATCTATCTGATGTTGTGTGATGAAAGAAGAAAGCAAGGGTGAGCAGCAAGCCCACCAAAATAATATGTATAATGATTAACAATATATGAGCCTACTCATAATACTCATGAAAGTCTTGGTCAAAAGAAATGAACCAAGTTTAATATCTTAATGCGATGAAGTCGCAAAATATTCAGTATATAAACATATATACTTTTCAAAATATTGGAAGTCCTCTTCCATGCATAATATACACAAAGTCCCAGTGTATAATTGTATAAAAAATATCGTTGCAAGGTGATCTTATATATCTAACCTTGTCTCAACGTTTTTTTTCTGAAAATCTTTGCCATGCATAAGATAATCATTTACTAGATATAAGTTTAAAAGATGAAGTTACAAGATACTCCAATATACTTATATCCTTTCCAAATACTACTTGAACTACCACCGTTCAAGTTATAATTAGTTCAAAAGTTCATCACATAGATGAGACTACAAGATAATACTTGAATAGATTCAACCTTTAAAATATCATCAAAATAAAATGAAGTTATGAGATACTTCATTTGATGCAAACATCATTTTGAAAACTTGACCCTGCCAACACTCAACAATCGCCCAACCGTAGCCTTTCTATCGAAGTGCTCTGGGTAGTGTTACAGAAATATCCAATTGGATGATGAACTCATTACGGGAGTTTGCCGCGCCAGGAAGACCACTTACGATGATCAGTCGTAGTAGTGCAACCCCACCATTTTCTACATGTAGAGGAGAACCTGTCGGATTTACTTGTCAACCGAACACTGAACTCCTAAGGAATGGACCGCCTTAGCGGAACTTCCAGGCCATTTGGTCCAATATAATAAGGCTGGGCCGGCGCTACTCGGCCACTTACGCCACTCCTAGTTCAGATGAAATCCATGACTCTGAAACGTAAAGCTCGTCCCCACTTTCCCCAAGTAGAAACTTGTTGATACGGCTCCACCAAGAAGTCGTATCTATTTGGAAAGGAGAACTCACCGATATTTCCCAGGCGATGCCTGTTAATGGATTAACTTGTTCCAAGAATTTTACTTCCCGAGTGTTGGGTAAGTAATCAATTCATTTATCAAAACAGCAACCTTGTTGCGAATATAAAACACACCACAGAGCCGGATCCCTCAGGTTTTGAGCGAGTATTTAAATCCCCTTCGAAAGGAGGATCTTAAATATAAAAATGAGTTTTGGGATCCGCTCTAACTTTTAAAAATCATTTTGAAGACTCGCAAAACATTTTCAAGAATGTTTGGAGTAATGCTGATTTAACAAAATAAATCAGTCCCAATATATTAGAAAATATCTGAATATTATTATTTAAATAATATTTTCATAAAGAATAATCTTTATAAAAATAATTGAAGTAGAAGTTTTTGAAACTTATACTTGAAATGAATATTAAATATCCAAAGATATACCTATACGAAAGTACTATCTTTATTTGAATAATCAAAAGTGAGTTTGATTATCGACACCTTATTCTTTAATAAAATAAAGAATATATCTCATAAAATAATCGGAGTCATAGATCCTCAAATGAATATTCAAATAATATTCAATAAATAAAATAAGCTGAGTCATAAGTCCTCGAATGAATATTCAAGATAATATTCATTAATAAAATAAATTTAAAGTTATCGAATAAACCTTATTCGATTAATAGTTTTGAAAACTATGACCATATATATATATAAGTATATATATATATATATTTATATCCATATGTACAAAATCTACTCGGGATCCTCGACTCCCGGTTTTAGAAAATATTTCCACCTTTGGGTCCCTATACTAAGGGTATATGCAAATTACCGCTATCCTCTAGCATAGGTATTATCAACAATTATATATGGAAAGAATACGAAACAAGCATGCATATATATACCATAGCAGCATGCTTCAATATATACCATATTTGCTAATTAACCAACATGCATCTATCGCAAGATAATGCATATACATATACTCATCACCACAACAGTTATAACGGGTAGAAAACTTGCCTGAGCGACTGGGGGTTACGAATGGCTCGGGACGAGTCTGGTAACCTATAAACAACAAGTAAGTTGGAATTAAACCAAAGTCACTTGTACATCTATACTCTAACCAACTCAGACTCTAACGCTCGTTTTGTGCTTACTGATTCTCTTAAGTCACCCGAGTACCCTCGGCTCCACCATTTTTAATAATTTAACCTTTACGAGTTTTAAGGCGATTCCTTCGCGAGTGTCTTACCAACTGCCTAACACACTTACCTTAAATGTTTCATGCATTAATTAACCCTTTTTGGTCTTTAACCTATGTTTCAAAGTAAGGCGAGGGAAAAAGTTTCGTTCGCGAAACGCCGTTACTTGAAACGGTCGTTTCTCCTAAACCGTGCATCGGAATCGAACGAACTACATATCAAAACGAAGCTTGTAACATGAGCTATCTAATAATGGCAGTGGTCATAATCTAGCAGGGGGTTCTCGGGTCCTAATGCTATGCACAAAAACAGTCCAAAGAAAATCGGACGTTACGACGGCTATGTTTACGCGATTTCCCAATTTTAAGCCATTCAAAACCAACCACAAACCAACCTCAAATCCAACATACAACCAACATCCATCCTTATCACATCATAACAACCCCAACCAATTCAATTTAATCATTCATACTTATGCCTAAGCTTAACTTTAATCATACTTAAGTTCTTTTAATCAAAACCACAACATTTACCATTCCATTTCACTACCATTCCAAATTCCAAACTCTAAATCACCACAACAAGCTACAATATCATCCTACTAATTAAAATCATCTTATAATACATAGGGATCTAGGGTTTGGAGATGGTATACCTTCCTTGAAGTGGTGGGAGGAGCTAGGAAGCCTTAAGAAGCTTTGAGAAGTCTTAGGAAAGCTTGGATCTTCAAGAAAAACAAGAAAACTTCAAGTTAAAAAACTTGAAAACACTATTCATAGTCTTCTTCTTTGATTAAATGAAGAAGATTGAGAAGGAATTAATGGCTTAAACTCATGATATAGCCCTAACTAAGCATGAAGATGGTTAGGGAATTATCTTACCAATTTAGGAAGCTTGGATCTTTGATTTTGAATTTTTCTTGCCTTTTGAATAGTGAAAAGCCGTGAGCAATGAAGAACTAATGCCTTGGTTCTTTTTGATTTTTGATGAAGAATGAATTTACTTGGCTTGGTTGCTTGGTTTTTGGTATTTGATTTAGTCAATTACCTTTTTGCCCTTGAATTTGTGTGGTTACAAAGCCACCACACCTCCTTCCTTCCCATGTCATGCTTATGTCATCCTCATGATGTCATCCTCCCTTCCTTGTCCTCTTTCTATTGGTTGGATGACATCATTCCCACTAATCCCTTTGATTAACTTCCTAATCGTTTGCCTAATGACCGCTGATCTGTTATACGGTTCGCTTAACTTTCGTTCTCGTTTATCGTTTGAAGGATCATACCCGGGATCTTATTACTTAGGTTCCCTTAACCTTTCTCAATACATTATATTCCTTTTTATGATCCTCTATTATAATCCTTTAATTTAAATCCTTTTTATCCTGTTACCTTATACTCAATTCTCTCCGTATCTTGTGGATTTCCGGGAAAAACCAAAGTGTTCGGAATTGGATTCTGACGATCTTTACATACACTTATATACCATATAGAGTACTAATAAAATCTCAGAATATCCAAAACAGAACCCCTACATAGTGTGGCATGAAAAATTTTCTCGTTCAGCAAAAACACTATTCATAAGGGTTTCAAAATTTCTCAAAAATTGGGGTTATTACAGTCTCCCCTCCTTAAAAGGATTCCGTCCCGGAATCAGATAGAAAACAAATGGGGATACTTTCTTAGCATTACACTTTCTAACTCTCGAGTCAATTTTCCCACATTGTGGTTCTACCACCAAACTCTGCCTAGTTTGATAATCCTTCTCCTAAGCACTTGTTCCTTTTCACTCTATAACCCTTCCTGGTTGCTCCATATAGGTTACGTTGGGTCGCATATCTATGCGCTCATATGCCTCTATTTATCTGGCATCTGAATTACACTTCCTTAACATTGATACGTGAAACACGTTACGACCTGCTACATGTTCGGGGTTAGGGCTAGCTCATATGCTAACTTTCCAAACGTCTTAATATATCCCAGGGTCCAACAAATTGTAGACTTAGCTTTCCTTTCTTTCCGAACCTCATCAATCCTTTCCAAGGGATACCTATAACATTACTAGGTCCCCTATTTCATACTCTTTATCCTTTCGTGTCAAATCAACATACTTATCATGTCCATCTTGGGCTACTACCAGCCGTCCTCTGATTAGATCTATCATATCCTTGGTCCTTTGGACTACTGCGGGTCCGAGCATCTTGCGCTCTACAACTTCATCCTAACATAAGGGAGATCGACATTGTCTTCCTTCAAGGATCTCATAAGGCGACATCTCAATAATGACATATGATCTATTGTCGTAAGATAACTCAATCCGAATTAAGTGATCATTCCAAATTCTTTCAAGTCTATTGCACAGACTCTCATTATTGCTTTTAGCATTAGAGCTTCTGCTTCTCAATACCCATTCTTTTCCAGTTCGTAATCGCTACTACCTTCCGTTCCTAATATTATACTGGTTATACTTTTGCTCGTTAGCGTTCTATAACCTTTTAATAACCACGTCAACCTTAGTATCACGAATGTGTTCCCATTCCGCATACTACCACCACTTTATTACTCCTTTTTCAGTTGTTTCTATTTTCCAAAATTTGATCAATCAAATAGAAGTAAATGAATTTGTTGAGAGATCACTATGATCATGAACACTTGTTATATCGCATAGTTAGTACAGAAGGTGGCCAGCCTTTAGTACTTGAAAAGCAATTAAACAATAGCCGGTATCCTACTCGGCTTCTATCACACAGATAGATAGTCATTCGGCAATACCTCCCCTTCTGGAAGGGTTGTTCTTCTCAGCTTACATGAAATGAAAAGAAGAGAAAAGAACGAATTGAAGAGAATTGTATATTCATAAAAAAATTTTATTGCCATAAAATATCTGGCTTGGAATCTACCTCTGAACTATAGAGGTTTGTCATAGAAGAACAAAACATATATGTATTTATATCAACATCAAGTATTATAGCATCGCATTTCACGTGCCTAAATATTTTCGCTATCCCGTCCATCATTCTATGGACCCACACTCTTCCTCGAGCTTATACATAATCACCTTTGAAACTCCCTCGACATCGAAAATCGAATCTGGGATCTCATTCTATACATCATCGTTACTAGAATTCTATGCTTGCACCGCAACCTTCCTCGTATAATAATACAACTCTCTATTGATAAGAAAGAATAATTATTCACTAGGTAGATACTCTACTTAATTAGTCTATCAATGATAACTTATACACTACCACGACCCGATTAGTGGTACTCAATCTCAACACCCATTCCAATACAACTCTCACGGTTGTAATCAGCTCATTACTCGCAGAATCATTGCTGCCTTACTATGGTCCACCACTGACCTACTGTAGTCATTCATTTTCCATGAAGTCTTAATAGCTAACCATACGGAGTCTATCCATGTCGTATCAAATCATTCTAAGGAGGTAACATAATCACCACTCCTGATTCATGAAGAACACTCCTGATCCTGACATACATACATGACATGAAGCAAATAAAAGTGCAGAAGAGTTTCAATCGAAGCAACGATAGCAGGTTAATACCATTCTTAATCATACGCCCTAAATAGAAGAATTAACTCAAGGGTTCATCTAGTCCTTTTTGAAACATGGTTCTGGCTTATCTCAAGATAGGATCTTATAAGATAGATAGCCCGTTCATGGCGATTACACGAATTAAACCTTTACCAACTACTATTACGGTTGGGTATTGCACAGTCATCAGGAGGAATGTCAATCTTCCAAACCATAATACAACCTTCACAGTTTTAACCATCATCACTGTATTCTTTTGGCACAAGCGCCTATAATTATCCTCTTACCTTTAAAGTGTCGGCCACCTCTTTAGCCTTTCCTGATAGTAAAATTTCCTTACAGTCAATGTCATTTTAACCACCTCCAAATACATTTTCTACCTTATTTCAATCACAGCTTATGTGAAGATGGTCTCAGTCTTTAGAGGTTAATCACTGTCATGACTGACGCTCAATCATAATTAGAACATATTTTATCTTAAGTCCTAATTGCCCTGAACAATTTCGACCATTACTGGTTCGATCCATACTTTCTCGTGGTTTAGCACGTGCCTCACTTGGCAACATTATAATTACGTCATATTTCCTTTATCAACATTTCTATTCTTGAGAATTTTGAATATTACCTTTCTCCTTGTAAAACCTCTAAGGTTATCCTTCAATCGTTCCTCCTGTATTCCCTAGATACAGGGCATATCACAATACCATTTACTAATACTAGAACCATTGTCTATATTCTTCTGAAAAATTTCTCCACTGATTCTTAAAGGTTGTTGTTACCTTAACCCTTTCCCAATCATACTGTCAAAACTCATACTGTCCCTATTAAGGGTGACATGCCAACCTTTATGCAGTCCCCTAGGATTCATTTTAAGTTACCAATGTTCTATCCTTAATTCCACCTTTAAAAGGTACCTGCGTCCTTCCATGGATAAATCAAGTCATATATCCTTGATAGATTATCTTATTCATCATTCCCACTTCGATAGTCTATACCTAACTTCATAATAACATCCTTATTCAAATTGAGGTCAATCCATATGGCCTCCAAAAGATAACAATGGTCATCCGCTTTTCTTTCCTGATTTGGTAATGATAACATGGATGTTCTTGAAGATATTGGTCATGTTCAACGTGAACTTCTTCTTAATAATTCCTTATTTACTTTTGTTGTTTATCTCAACAGTCACCTCAATGTTGGGATACCTCCCATACATGGCGTCTCCCTTTCTGGGTATCGAGCCACCGGTCTTACATTTCACATTATTGAAGGTCACTTCCTTCATCCAATTTTTCCTGATTTCTTACTTTCTTGTCTCCTCAGTCTATCCGTGTCTCAATATTTATCCTTCGAACTATCTCAAGGTTTCCTCGAATCCTCCCAACTTAAAGGGGGTACAATATATGTATCTCTTATGCCTTCAACCATCAATTTTAACTCATGGTGGATCATCATCCTGACGATTACATACTTTTCTATTTCTATTGCTATGAGTCTTTAGGGTTTCCTCATACCCAACTCCCTTATCATTCCTCAAACTCTATTGCCTTTATATTCCTTTCCACTTCAGTTTCTTTTTATTTTCCTTTCTCTTATCATTATTTCACAAACCAATCACAATATAAGCATTGATTTCAAACATCCCGTCATTCTGGATTCGTGTCCTCAGAACGAATCTTGACAACTTTTACAACTTAGATTCATAATTTATCATACTTGTCTGCCTTTATTCTGGCTCTAAAGCTTTTACACTATCTCCTTATCTTTGGGAATTACTTTCCCGAAAACAATTGACTGGACTTAAATCAGTTTATTCTAACCTCTGGCTCCGTGCCTTTCTTGGTCTTTCACCAACGGGTGGTCTCTCTCTTAGGAGGGTAAGTGACAAAAACGGTCTTTGGTGGTTCATCAATCATTTTGAATCTCAAATGATTCCTATATTTCCTTTAGCCAGGTTCTTGCCTCGGCTGGGTCAGCCTGTTCCTTGGAACTCTGAGAGCTTAGCGATTTAAAGGTCATGAAAGAATTTCATACCACATTGCTTCCTCAAGGTGGTGGTTGGGAATAAAATATAAGTTCTGTTTAGACAGGTTCATGAATTTCTGTATAGGAGTACCGTCTCGGGTCTCCTTATCTCGCTCGACTTTTGCTTTCTTAGTCTAAATATTTCTTCCTACTCCCCATAATTGGAGTCATCTTTTAATTTAAAATCTTCATTTTCCACTTTATTATATTCCGGGTTCTTTATATCTTAATTGCAACCTCCCTGATTATCACGTTCCAGGTTTGCCCTTAATCTTTTTCCTTGTGGGGGCATATTACTTGGAAAATTTTGAGAATCTCCGGATATTTGTCTTACTTACTTTGCTTAAGTCTTCCCCTTCGTTTAGTCCTTGCACGATTGCAAATCATGAATTCTTAAGTTCGATAAACTTCATGACACTCTCTTAAGTGTTAATAGAGCAATTAACAATGTGATTTATCACAAACAAACTGACCTGAACTGAAATTAACGAATATATACATAACCATTTATTCGAGGGTACAACAACTGAACATATTACAGAGGGTTACATCATTTGAACTTATCGCTCCTATCCCAAAAGTACTACCGTAGATAGTCATCTCATCATTAAAACTAATCATTCATAACTTAGGCTAATCCTCCAAAAGCGGTGCTACATGAAACCCTTGTTTGATTGCTCTGGCTCTATACACTACCATGGATTAAGAGATGCGAGCACGCACGACATCCCTAACCTGCTCCATCACAGAGGTGATGAGGTCTAAGATAGTCGCAAGTAGAGCCGGATCGACCTGACCCTCAAGATGGCCTCTAGCTGTAACATGGGTGGTAGCCTCAATCCTTTCCATACTATACGCTAATCCTGCCGGAAGTATCCCGCCCTCAATCCTTGGTGCAGTAAGTCGATCCAACAGATCACTCCTAACATTACGGGCCTCAGACAGGCCACCCAAAGTCATATAATAATTGGCGATAAGAGAAGCCTGAGTGGTAGCATCTAGCAGTCCATGGGGTACGGGTGGTGCAGACCCAGGAGATCCAAATGGATAACCAAGCACGGTATCAGGTGACAATGGTTCAGGGGATAAAGGTGGCATTTCCTCAGTATGTGCTGGGCTCTGTACAGGGGATGGGACAGGAATTGGTGGAACCTCATGGATGTCTACAGGAGCCTCTGGAAGAGGGTCTGATACTGGTATAATTGGGGTCGTGGAAGACCCCACTCCTTCTGCCCTCATTAACCTTTGTGCCCTTGGTAACTCTTCATCCTCTAGTGCCACCCTCGCGGCCATTCTTGCTCTGGTAGTCGCCCTGACTACGGTCATCAGTTCCTCAGCGGTCCTCTCTTCATTCTCATTAGGATCCTCCATGAGATCCTCCTCAGCCACAATCCTTTCTGGAATAACATCCTCAACCACAACATTCTCTATCTGAACCTCATCCGGTCCCTCATTAGGGTACTCCATCGGATTCACAATTTGATCTCCAACTTGTAATAAAACATCCTCATGTTGATGCTCCTGAACCTCAAGGTTCGGTGCTCCGCTGCCCTATACGAGAACGAACTATGTTACTATCACGATACTTATAAGGGTTCCCGTAAGGGTTTTATCTGTCAGTGCTACGTTAGGTAGCCCGACTATGAACTTGGCAAGAGTTCTTATTATCTTAGTGAACTTATTATCTTAACGTCCCATCATCTCTGAGGTTTATAACGCTTAGCTCTGATACCATTTCTGTAACACCCCCAGATCCGGGGTCGGGGATCCGGGTCGTCACGAGTTCCACTTCCCTTAACAACACCCAATCTTATTAAACAATCAACTACTCTTTACTGTGACCCCACAATATACACACACACACCACAAGTTATAGTCTCAGAGATGAATATCCAAAAATAATCACAAGTTGTTTTATTCCACAATTAAGTCAATACATCTTAAAAAGGTTTCTGAATAAATTTACATTTCTTTGCCATTATTACAATTCATAATATACATAAGTCTGGTACATTACTAGTTGAAAACTTAGCCTATTGGTAATTTCTACCTCAGCTACAGCGGCCTGAACGCTTCCGGAAAGCTGCGGAACGTTTCCTATCCGCTTGCGAATTGGGAGCTTGGTCCTGTTCATCTTATCTATCTGATGTTGTGTGATGAAAGAAGAAAGCAAGGGTGAGCAGCAAGCCCACCAAAATAATATGTATAATGATTAACAATATATGAGCCTACTCATAATACTTATGAAAGTCTTGGTCAAAAGAAATGAACCAAGTTTGATATCTTAATGCGATGAAGTCGCAAAATATTCAGTATATATACATATATACTTTTCAAAATATTGGAAGTCCTCTTTCATGCATAATATACACAAAGTCCCAGTGTATAACTGTATAAAAAATATCGTTGCAAGGTGATCTCATATATCTAACCTTGTCTCAACGTTTTTTTTCTGAAAATCTTTGCCATGCATAAGATAATCATTTACTAGATATAAGTTTAAAAGATGAAGTTACAAGATACTCCAATATACTTATATCCTTTCCAAATACTACTTGAACTACCACCGTTCAAGTTATAATTAGTTCAAAAGTTCATCACATAGATGAGACTACAAGATAATACTTGAATAGATTCAACCTTTAAAATATCATCAAAATAAAATGAAGTTATGAGATACTTCATTTGATGCAAACATCATTTTGAAAACTTGACCCTGCCAACACTCAACAATCGCCCAACCGTAGCCTTTCTATCGAAGTGCTCTGGGTAGTGTTGCAGAAATATCCAATTGGATGATGAACTCATTACGGGAGTTTGCCGCGCCAGGAAGACCACTTACGATGATCAGTCGTAGTAGTGCAACCCCACCATTTTCTACATGTAGAGGAGAACCTGTCGGATTTACTTGTCAACCGAACACTGAACTCCTAAGGAATGGACCGCCTTAGCGGAACTTCCAGGCCATTTGGGCCAATATAATAAGGCTGGGCCGGCGCTACTCGGCCACTTACGCCACTCCTAGTTCAGATGAAATCCATGACTCTGAAACGTAAAGCTCGTCCCCACTTTCCCCAAGTAGAAACTTGTTGATACGGCTCCACCAAGAAGTCGTATCTATTTGGAAAGGAGAACTCACCGATATTTCCCAGGCGATGCCTGTTAATGGATTAACTTGTTCCAAGAATTTTACTTCCCGAGTGTTGGGTAAGTAATCAATTCATTTATCAAAACAGCAACCTTGTTGCGAATATAAAACACACCACAGAGTCGGATCCCTCAGGTTTTGAGCGAGTATTTAAATCCCCTTCGAAAGGAGGATCTTAAATATAAAAATGAGTTTTGGGATCCGCTCAAACTTTTAAAAAATATTTTGAAGACTCGCAAAACATTTTCAAGAATGTTTGGAGTAATGCTGATTTAACAGAATAAATCAGTCCCAATATATTAGAAAATATCTGAATATTATTATTTAAATAATATTTCCATAAAGAATAATCTTTATAAAAATAATTGAAGTAGAAGTTTTGAAACTTATACTTGAAATGAATATTAAATATCCAAAGATATACCTATACGAAAGTACTATCTTTATTTGAATAATCAAAAGTGAGTTTGATTATCGACACCTTATTCTTTAATAAAATAAAGAATATATCTCAGAAAATAATCGGAGTCATAGATCCTCAAATGAATATTCAAATAATATTCAATAAATAAAATAAGCTGAGTCATAAGTCCTCGAATGAATATTCAAGATAATATTCATTAATAAAATAAAGTTAAAGTTATCGAATAAACCTTATTTGATTAATAGTTTTGAAAACTATGACCATATATATATATATAAGTATATATATATATATTTATATCCATATGTACAAAATCTACTCGGGATCCTCGACTCCCGGTTTTAGAAAATATTTCCACCTTTGGGTCCCTATACTAAGGGTATATGCAAATTACCGCTATCCTCTAGCATAGGTATTATCAACAATTATATATGGAAAGAATACGAAACAGGCATGCATATATATATACCATAGCAGCATGCTTCAATATATACCATATTTGCTAATTAACCAACATGCATCTATCGCAAGATAATGCATATACATATACTCATCACCACAACAGTTATAACGGGTAGAAAACTTGCCTGAGCGACTGGGGGTTACGAATGGCTCGGGACGAGTCTGGTAACCTATAAACAACAAGTAAGTTGGAATTAAACCAAAGTCACTTGTACATCTATACTCTAACCAACTCAGACTCTAACGCTCGTTTTGTGCTTACTGATTCTCTTAAGTCACTCGAGTACCCTCGGCTCCACCATTTTTAATAATTTAACCTTTACGAGTTTTAAGGCGATTCCTTCGCGAGTATCTTACCAACTGCCTAACACACTTACCTTAAATGTTTCATGCATTAATTAACCCTTTTTGGTCTTTAACCTATGTTTCAAAGTAAGGCGAGGGAAAAAGTTTCGTTCGCGAAACGCCGTTACTTGAAACGGTCGTTTCTCCTAAACCGTGCATCGGAATCGAACGAACTACATATCAAAATGAAGCTCGTAACATGAGCTATCTAATCATGGCAGTGGTCATAATCTAGCAGGGGGTTCTCGGGTCCTAATGCTATGCACAAAAACAGTCCAAAGAAAATCGGACGTTACGACGGCTATGTTTACGCGATTTCCCAATTTTAAGCCATTCAAAACCAACCACAAACCAACCTCAAATCCAATATACAACCAACATCCATCCTTATCACATCATAACAACCCCAACCAATTCAATTTAATCATTCATACTTATGCCTAAGCTTAACTTTAATCATACTTAAGTTCTTTTAATCAAAACCACAACATTTGCCATTCCATTTCACTACCATTCCAAATCCCAAACTCTAAATCACCACAACAAGCTACAATATCATCCTACTAATTAAAATCATCTTATAATACATAGGGATCTAGGGTTTGGAGATGGTATACCTTCCTTGAAGTGGTGGGAGGAGCTAGGAAGCCTTAAGAAGCTTTGAGAAGTCTTAGGAAAGCTTGGATCTTCAAGAAAAACAAGAAAACTTCAAGTTAAAAAACTTGAAAACACTATTCATAGTCTTCTTCTTTGATTAAATGAAGAAGATTGAGAAGGAATTAATGGCTTAAACTCATGATATAGCCCTAACTAAGCATGAAGATGGTTAGGGAATTATCTTACCAATTTAGGAAGCTTGGATCTTTGATTTTGAATTTTTCTTGCCTTTTGAATAGTGAAAAGCCGTGAGCAATGAAGAAATAATGCCTTGGTTCTTTTTGATTTTTGATGAAGAATGAATTTACTTGGCTTGGTTGCTTGGTTTTTGGTATTTGATTTAGTCAATTACCTTTTTGCCCTTGAATTTGTGTGGTTACAAAGCCACCACACCTCCTTCCTTCCCATGTCATGCTTATGTCATCCTCATGATGTCATCCTCCCTTCCTTGTCCTCTTTCTATTGGTTGGATGACATCATTCCCACTAATCCCTTTTATTAACTTCCTAATCGTTTGCCTAATGACCGCTGATCTGTTATACGGTTCGCTTAACTTTCGTTCTCGTTTATCGTTTGAAGGATCATACCCGGGATCTTATTACTTAGGTTCCCTTAACCTTTCTCAATACATTATATTCCTTTTTATGATCCTCTATTATAATCCTTTAATTTAAATCCTTTTTATCCTGTTACCTTATACTCAATTCTCTCCGTATCTTGTGGATTTCCGGGAAAAACCAAAGTGTTCGGAATTGGATTCTGACGATCTTTACATACACTTATATACCATATAGAGTACTAATAAAATCTCAGAATATCCATAACAGAACCCCTACATAGTGTGGCATGAAAAATTTTCTCGTTCAGCAAAAACACTATTCATAAGGGTTTCAAAATTTCTCAAAAATTGGGGTTATTACACTATCCCCAATAAAGCCTAAAACAACATTTGCATAATCAAAATGTGTTTGATTTATGATAGCATACCCGATTTGTTGACTGAGTATTGGGATTGCAACAAAATTTGAACACTTGTTTGCAAAAGTCCTGGTGATGCAGTCGAAGAAGGAGCTCCATTCCCTCCTTATGTGAGGTCTCTTCAACTGTCCCAGCTTCGCTAGAGTCTTCTCATAGCCCAGATTGGCCATTAGCTGTTGAAGAATTGGCTCTTCAATTATTGAATATGTGCAGTTTTCTGGCAGATGTAATGCTTGTCGAACTGTGGCCAAAGTCACCACATGGGCATCCTCCCCTGCAGTTAGACAATACTTGGGGACCCATTGTCACCACCATCATCATACACGCCTGACCTCCAGAATTCCAGCACTTGAGTTCTTGAGAATGTGTCTGGTTGGGTCAGTGCATAACCTATCTCAGAGTAAGCGAGAAAGTCCTGAACGAAATGAAGATCTGATGGGGCTTCACTCTTGCTAAGAATAGCCAAGTAAATGTTGGGGACAAACTTCGCTCCATTGAAAATAATATCTTTTGGTGCCATTTCTGTAAGAAATAAGTGATAAAATATATTGTGCACAAGGTGTTTGATAAAAGTCCTGTATGAAAAAGCTTCAGAGAATTTTAGAGAGAGAGAATAAGAGAGATTAAGAATAGAAAAGTAGGTAAAAGATTAGAAAATCTTTTAACTCCCATATATATACTCTCGCCACTCATCAGTCCTTTTTAGAAGTAAAACTGACACTTGTACACCTGTCAGCCAGTAAATAGTTAAAGCAGAGTTAGTGGGAACGAGAAATAAGAAATAATTAACGTGCACATGCAGTTTTTCAAGACAAACACGTTTACCACTAACCCAAATGATTATGACTGTTTTTATCTCACCTAATTATATTCTGATTAAATATGACTGTTACAGTATTTACCACAAATAAGTCAAGTAAAGAATAATTCCACGTAAGAATCAGAGTTTCCATCAGGATTTAATATCAGAATTTGACTATTATCAGATTTTAACAGTCATCTAAACATGGCTTCTGTACTCAAAAAGTGAATGTCTTTTTTTGTGATTCTTCATACAAATACTGACTTGTTTCTTCAGAGTTTAATCATCAGAACTTCCATCAGAACGTGTCCTCAAAATTTATGCAAATGACACTTAACCGTTTGTCAAAAATAACTTAATCACCACAGTAATTTTCATCATTCATATGAAGTGATAGTGTATGCATTAGCAAAATATCAGATAAAGATTAAAGTCTGATAAACTTCAGTACATCTTAGAAATAAGGCATAAATAAGAAAAGTGCTTAAAATCTGTAATTAATAATGAAGTCTACTATAGGATAAATATGTGCATGAGTCCACCTCAACTGTTTGTGCTCATTTTATGCATCTTTTGAAATTCCTTTTTACAGTAGCTTCTCAGTGTAAGTGAGTCACAACTGCTTAAAAAAATTTATGCTATTATCAGAGTATTTCTCCAGTAATCAGAGAATGTGAAAAGTCACCAAGAAAAAATTATTTGCTTTTCTAATGCATATAACTTAATACCAGCAATGTACTTGGGTCTTCCCTTCCACATATTTACTCTTGATCTCAAAGGAGTACCCGACTTTAATTTTCTTTTCTTTTCTTTTCTTTTTTTCAGATAAGTGAGGCTTATCAAGCATTTAGTTCATCCTTAAGATTTACTGACATCATAATTTGACAGATAAGAAGCAAGAGTCTAGTTTGTGACTTAGTAATAAGATACACAAAGTAAATTTAACTAAGCTCAAAATTAGAATTTATTTGTGTTAATGAATTTCCACATTAACAACTAATTCAAACATGGGATTTCTCGTATGTTAAAGACTACTAGGTCAGCATCTAGCACAATAATCCTCATTGGATTAAATAGTCACAGAATATTCAAATCATTATCAGAGTATATAGATCCATAATAGATAACAATCATCATTTAATGTATTAACAGTTTAAGCACAGATTACATGAAGATAAGATAATCTGTAAACACTGATCATAAAGTCTGATGCATAAGAACAAAAACTAAGCAGATTTAGAGAAAGAACCTGAAACCATTCCACGTTCATTTACCAGTCTTGTAAAAGTAGCTTCACATAGTGGTTTTGTGAAGATATCTGCTAGTTGTTGATCTGTTGGAACAAAATGCAATTCCACTGTACCTTCCATCACATGTTCCCTTATAAAATGGTACATAATGCTGATGTGCTTTGTCATTGAGTGTTGAACTGGATTACCTGTCATAGCAATATCACTTTGATTATCACAGTAAATAGGTATTTTAGAAAATTCTAACCCATAATCCAATAACTGATTCTTCATCCAAAGAATCTGTGTACAACAGCTTCCTGCAGCAATATATTCTGCTTCTGCAGTTGATGTAGAAATTGATTTATGTTTCTTGCTAAACCAAGAAACTAATTTGCCTCCAAGAAATTGGCAGCTTCCACTTGTGCTTTTCCTGTCTATTTTGCATCCTGCAAAATCTGTATCTGAGTAACCTATTAGCTTAAAATCTGATTCTCTAGGATACCACAATCCTAGATCAGCTGTACCCTTGAGGTACTTGAAAATTCTTTTCACAGCTATTAAATGAGATTCTCTTGGATCAGCCTGAAATCTTGCACAAAGACAGGTAGCATACATGATATCAGGTCTATTTGCAGTTAAATAGAGTAAAGAGCCAATCATACCTCTGTAGTTAGTAATATCTACCGATGAACCAATATCTTTATCTAACTTGGTTACAGTGACCATGGGAGTGGATGCAGTTGAACAATCTTGCATTCCAAATTTCTTCAGTAAATTTCTGGTGTACTTGGATTGACAGATAAAAGTACCTTCTTCATTTTGCTTGACTTGAAGTCCCAGAAAATAACTAAGTTCTCCCATCATACTCATTTGATATCTTGACTGCATTAGCTTTGCAAACCTTTCACAGAGTTTGGCATTTGTAGAACCAAATATGATATCATCAACATATATCTGTACCAAAAGTAAGCCCTTTTCATGGTTGAGGTAGACCAGTGTTTTATCAATTGTACCTCTGTGATATCCACTTTCCAGAAGAAATTGAGCTAAAGTCTCATACCATGCTCTAGGAGCTTGCTTAAGGCCGTAAAGTGCTTTGTCAAGCCTGTAGACATGATTTAGAAATTTTGAATCTACGAAGCCTGGAGGTTGTTCAACATATACCTCTTCTTCCAATTCTCCATTGAGAAAAACACTTTTCACATCCATTTGAAAGAATTTAAACTTTTTGTGAGCAACATAAGCCAAAAAGATTCTTATGGCTTCCAATCTAGCAACTGGTGCAAATGTTTCATCATAATCAATACCCTCCTGTTGAGAGTAGCCTTTAGCAACCAGCCTTGCTTTGTTCCTTATAATTATGCCATCACTGTCAGTTTTGTTTCCGAACACCCACTTTGTGCCAATAACTGATCTGTCTTTGGTCTTGGCACTAGGGTCCAGACTTTATTTCTTTACAATTCATTTAACTCTTCCTGTATTGCTTGCACCCAATCAGCATCTTGAAGAGCTTCTTCCACTTTCTTTGGTTCAATATGAGATAGAAAAGAATGATAGAGACATTCATTTGATG
This sequence comes from Apium graveolens, assembly GCF_009905375.1. Lineage (NCBI taxonomy): Eukaryota > Viridiplantae > Streptophyta > Magnoliopsida > Apiales > Apiaceae > Apium > Apium graveolens. The sequence continues at coordinate 8,391,392 of NC_133650.1, read as the reverse complement.
TTGTAGTTCTAGTTCTAACACATGCTTCAGGATCTCCAATTATTAAGTCAGGTGTATGTGATTTGGTCCACTTCCTTGCAGATGAAAGTTGATTTCTAAAACTGGATCCTCCCCCATGATTCATGGTATTTCCATCAACATTTTCTGATGTTCCCCCTGTAGTTATGCTCTCTGAGACTTCAGAATTTGAGTTAGATTCTTCAGGATTTGAAGAATCAGAGTTTCCAGAATTATCAGAGTTTGGCTCATCAGAACTTGATGAATCAGAACTTGAAGAGCCAGTGACAGGTTTCTGATGCTTCTTGAGAGTCTTGAGTTGTGGTAGGATCTTCAGCTTACTCCCCCTGGGCAGGTGCATTTTTCTTTGGAGTTGTTACCACAGTTTCAATGACATCAGAACTTAACCCATCAAAACTTACAGGTTCAGAGTTTAAGTCATCAGAATTTACAGAATTAGAATGTAAATCTTCATTTTTAAATCTCAACTGATCATGATCATTGAAATCTTCAAGTCCAGTAATCTTCTTATCATCAAAAGATACATTGATAGATTCCATGACAACCCTTGTTCTTAAATTGTAGACTCTGAAGGCTTTTGTGGAAAGTGGATATCCAACAAAAATTCCTTCATCAGCTTTTAGATCAAATTTTGACAGCTGTTCAGGATGAGTCTTAAGAACAAAACACTTACATCCAAATACATGAACATATTTCAGATTTGGCTTCTTTTTCTTCACCATCTCATATGGTGTTTTTCCATGCTTGTTTATGAGTGTTGCATTCTGTGTAAAATAAGCAGTCTGCACAGTTTCATCCCAAAAGTAGGTTGGTAGCTTTACTTCATCAAACATAGTTCGTGCAGCTTTAATGAGAGTCCCGTTCTTTCTTTCTACAACTCCATTTTGCTGTGGAGTTCCAGGTGCAGAAAATTCCTATTTTATTCCATGCTCTTTGCAGAACTCTTCCATGATTGAATTCTTAAACTCAGTGCCATTATCACTTCTTATAATTTTAACAGAATCTTTGACCAACTTATCCAGCTGTCTGACATGATCAGTTAGAGTAGATGCAGTTTCATTCTTCTTGTGCAAGAATTACACCCAAGTGTACCTTGTGAACTCATCCACTATAACCATAGCATATTTCTTCTTTGTAATAGACATAACATTGACTGGACCAAATAGATCAACATGCAGTAGGTGATAAGGCTCAAGAATTGAAGATTTAGTTTTGCTCTTGAAAGAAGATTTTCTTTATTTTGCCTTTTAACATGAATCACAAAGGCCATCAGGAGCAAATACTGATTTTGGAAGTCCTCTCACAAGTTCTTTATTTACAAGCTCATTTAGGTTGTTGAAATTTAAATGAGAGAGTCTTTTATGCCAATTCCAGCTTTCTTCAATTGATGTTCTACTCAACAGACAGATTATAGAACCATCAGAATTTGTTGAAAGACTGGCTTTATAAATGTTACTATGCCTGTAACCTTTCAGAACCACTTTGCCTGTAGAATTGCTTACAACTTCACAGTGTTCTTCAAACAAATCCACATGATAACCTCTGTCACAGATTTGACTCACACTTAGCAGATTATGTTTAAGTCCCGAGACAAGAGCTACTATTTCAATGATGACATTCCCAAGATTGATATTGTCATATCCCAGAGTTTTTCCCATGTTGCCATCTCCATAAGAAACTCCTGGGCCAGCTTTCTCCACAAAGTATGATAGTAGGCTTTATTTCTAGTCATATATCCTGAACATCCACTGTCAAGAACTAGGATGTTTTTATTGGCTTAAACGTAACAGACTGACTCTTAACTCCTGACTTAGGAGGTAAAGAGTTTATATTCTTATTCTTCCTGCAAAAAGAAGCAAGATGGTTAGAGTTTCCACAGTTATAACATTTCTTTCTAGGAGCATTAGGAACAGGCATATAATTATTGCTTTTATTCACACCTTCCTTTCCATTCCTATTTATCCTAGCTTCCTTTACCTTGTTGACATTCCTAATCTTTTTCAGCTTATGCTTAAGCTGCTTCTTTGTCATTAAGCCTATGTTGACTTCAGCTGGTTTATAATGTTCTAATTTGTCAAAAGTTGACTTATCTTTGAATTCTGTCACAGACTCTTTCATCTTTTCAGAATCAGACTTTACAATTTTGCTACAAACTTAGCAAGTTTACCTTTGGCTTAGTAGTCTGTTTAACAATAATTGGCTCAATTTATTCAGTTCCTTTTTCACTTTTATCATCTCAATAACCTAAGCCCTCTTTCCAGTTTCCACTACTTAATAAATTATGAGTTGATCTGCCAGAGTTATTCTGAGTTATGATAATCTCTCTTTCTTTTTCTAAGTCAGCTTTTAGAGATTCATTCAATTTTAACACTTCATCTCTAACATATAAAGCATCATATTTTTCTTTCTTAGTTTGATGAAGAACAACTAACTCCTTTTTCTAAATAATTATTTCTCTTTTTATAAGAAGAATTTTCAAATATTAATCTTTCACATGTTAAAGTCTAATCTCTATAACTAATAAACATGGTTTTAAGATATAATCTCAACTCAGTAATATCATCAGTATGAAAAGCATAAGTTGTTTGAGGTACCTTCAATTCAGCAGTTTCAGGGCTGCTATCAGCATTTGCCATCAAGGCATAATTCACCTCATCTTCAGAATCTGAAGTGTCTGTCCAGCTTTTCTTCTTTGTGATAAGTGTCTTGCCTTTGTCACTTTTTTCTTTCTTGCAGACAGGAGATATGTGGCCTTTTTCACCATAATTGTAGCATTTAACATTTGAGTTGTCTCCTCTGTCAGACTTTGCACCTTTGCCTTCAGACTTTCTGAACCCTTTCTTATAAGAACTTACACCTTTCCTGGAAAACTTCTTTCCCTTTCTGAATTTCATGTAGGCTATCTTTTGTTGGATTTTAATCACAGCGGAAGCATGGTAAAACACTTTTACACATATAAAATCCAAATAAAAGCATATAAATCGTGATTAAAACATATGAATCGATTACTAACCTTTAATAGCGATCCAAAAGCAACGATCGGAGTGAAAGGAATATGTCCTAAGTCCAATCATGTATTAGGATTTAGGAATAACTTTTATGTAATCTGTTTTGATTTCATTGATATTAATAAAGACTTGTTTTGTTTTTATTACGGGCTTTATCTATTTAAGTGTTTAAATAAGATATATCATAGTTTAGAGTAAAGCTTTTTATGGATTATGATGAGATCATAATAGTGAGACCTAAAAAGATGATAACTCTAAACTTAAATAGTTCCTGGTCATAGGATTACTAACTGGTAATTAATAATCCGCAAAGATCGGTACATACTATGCTTGCTTCATTATGAAGGATGTCTGTTCTCATAGACATTTGTGTGGTGACACTATAGCTAGTATGTAGGTGCTTATTATGGAATAAGTTCACTGAACATGACTCGCACAGCTGAACAACTGATGGAGTTCACTCACGTGTCAGCAGTTGTTCACATAGTGATAGTTGTACAAGTATCCTTAGACTTGAGGTCATCATAGTCATCTTGTGTACACTGAACTATGCTTTGGTTTAGTTCTTAGTCTCCAGGGACAATTATTAGGGCTCTTCTGGGTATAGGAATTTGTACACGAAGATAGTGTATGATCAAAAAAGGATCTACCCCTTCCAGTGAAGGAAGCGAATGTTCAAGGCTGATCCACTTATGCTAGTTCAGGAATCTCTGGCCAGAGTAAATGAAATTAGAAAGGAGTTTCTAATTTGCATAGAACTACGCATAGTAAATGGTAAGCAAAGTGATTGAATTAGATAGGCTTGACACGAGATCCATGCCTTGTATTTAATCGGGACATTGTAGGGTAGAAGGATTTATTGTACGGTAACTATTCACTGAATAGGTTCTTGGTATTCTAAGCAGTGAATTCATATTATCCGGATAGTCGCGATATGCTGAGAAGTATCCCTCACGATGTAGAATAAATGTGATTAATTAATCATATTTAATAAATTAGAGAATTTATATAAATAATGATAAAATAGTTTTATTATTATTTATTTCTACTACCGGCTTAATATTGAACCTACAGGGTCACACCATAAAAAAGAATGATTTAATGGTGGAGGAATTAATTAATAATGGCTAATAATTATTTATTTATGAAATAAATAATTAATTGGCAAATTTAATAATTGATTAAATGAGATTTAATTGATTATAAATTAATTAAGAAAAGTTCTTAATATTATTAATTAAAGATTTAATTTTTGGAAATTAAATCAAGAAAGAGAATTATTTCTAAAGTGTTTAGAAAATGGATTAATAATTAAAAGATGTTTTAATTATTAATGAGAATAATAAATGGGATAATAATAATATTATTTATGTGAAAATTTTAGCTGGAAATTTTGCCTATAAATACACTATTATAGACCCTATTTTATTCTAACCGACATCAAACCCGAAAACCCAAAAAGTTTGGAAAACCCAATTCTCTCCACCTTCTTCCTCCTCCTTAACATCGTTTTCTTGGTGGATACCGGTGGAGTGCTTCACACTTGAGGAGCAACTGCTAAGGATCTCTGATCGTTGTCTCCGAATTATTTTAAAAGGTTAGATTCGATCCCTCGAATTTTTATTCACGATTTATATGCTTTTATTCGGATTTTATATGTGTAAAAGTGTTTTGCCATGCCCCCGCTATGATTAAAATCCAACAATGGTATCAGAGCATAGGTTGTATACATATAGATCTGTGGTAAAAATTTCAGAATTTTATGTGCTTGTATGAATTAATTATGATTTTTACAAGTTATATCATGGATTAATTTTGTCTGATGAGAAATCGTTTCTCAGGATAATTTTGAATGTTGATCTGGGTTCTACAAGTGTTGTAGATCGTCTGGGTATTTTTTTCATAATTTTAGGATGTATAGATTTTTTATTATGAATTTTTGAAGTTCTTGTAATTAAAATTCGTAATTAAATAAGTATAAATATATGTATATATAGTATATATATATGTTTTGTATTGTCTGTATACTGCTGTTGCTTTTGTGCTGCACGGGTAAAGTACAGAAAAGGACAGAGAAGAATCAGAATTGTCAGGTGCGCAAACCGAGGAAAAGCGGCGGCTGCTGAAAGAAAATAAAAAAAAGGGGTGTAACGCATTCCGGGAATGCGTTACACATCTGTGGCGCATTCACGGAATGTATTACACCCTTTAATGGCTTAAAAGGGGTGTAACGCATCACCGGAATGCGTTACAGGTCCTGTAACGCGTTCCTGTAATGCGTTACAGCCCCTCTGTTGATTTTAAAATTGATTTTCTGGGAGTTTCGTAACTCCGTTTTGGGCGTGCAATATGCCGTTGGATTCGTTTTTCCGAGACGGATCTAATGGAGTGATTAATTTTAGTTTATATAAAAGTTTTGAACTGTTTATATTTCCATGAAATGTTTTAAAGCTGTTTTTGTCTATTTTTAATTGCTTTTAAATGCTTCATGTGATGCATAGAGATGTATAATGCTTAGACTAATGTGCTAGATGATATAACATGCCTACCTTGATGTTTATTCATGTTGATATATGTGATATATGCTTAGTTTATCATGCGATGATAGATTTAGGTGAACTTAAATGAACATAAGGCGTTTGTTAGACAACCTAGTATAGTGAAATTGTTTCATAACCTTAATAACAATATTATGAATACAATCATGAGATTCTTGTGTTTGTGAAACACGTAATTGAATATGAATTTTTGATATGAGAGAAAGGATGATTCTGTCAATAACAAATTTCTATCTGTAAGAAAGGGTTATTAAGTGACGCCTCTTGACAATGCTCCACCCGATCTGGGAATCATCTGATTATTGATTATTGATTTGAAATATTTAATTTAAAAGGAAGAATTTCTTTATAATATGATTATGATTGTAACGTAATATAATCCCTCTAAAATTAAATAATATCAAGTAGTAATTGGCCAATGACACAACGGGCTTGTGTCGGTCATAGCCTTCCAACATGATAGAAAAGTAGTTCTTATTTTTGAATCATTGTCGGTTCGTGCTACAGCCGAGGGCTTTGATTTCGAAATAAGAAATACTTGTCTATTACATAGAGATGTGTACATTGAATAAGAATCTAAAGGTCGGTACGTGCTACAGCCGTGGGCCTTTGGGGACTGATTCAACTGTACGGAATGTTGGGTTAGACTTGACTTAGAATATTGAGTTTATCGTGCTACAGCCGAGACTCAATTATTCAAGAGGCTAAAGTTTGATTATGGAATAACATGAGATGTAATTGACAAGAGTTGTCTGCCTATTGAATATTGCATGGCGGTTCGTGCTACAGCCGGGGTTGTGTAATGGAATGTAGGATCCCTATTCCCACTAGCATTATGAATGCTTAATTTTTCACGTAGGGTTGAATAAATTAGGAAAACTAGTGGGAGCCACTTATGAATAAAGACCCGATTCATATAGTGTTTTGAAATGAAATCGAATATTTGCTAAGTGTTGTTATGTGTTTATCATTTACAGATTTACTTTGTACGTTATGTCTTCTGCACTATCACTCAGGAGCATACTGGATGCTCACAAATTGATTGGTCCTAATTATGCTGACTGGCTTCGAAACTTGAGAATTGTTCTCAGGATTGAGAAGCTGGAATACGTGATTGACTCACCTAAGCCTACTGAACCTGCTAGTGATGCACATAATGATGAACATGTTGTGTATCGTAAGTGGATAGATGATGCAAATGTTGCTCAATGTATCATGCTAGCTTCCATGAATATTGAGCTACAGAAGCAACATGAGCATATGGATGCTCACACTATCCTCATGCATCTACAAGAGTTATATGATGTGGCAGGGAGGACAGCTCGATATGAGATATCGAAGGAGTTGTTCGGGTGTAGGATGTCTGAGGGATCATCTGTGAATGACCATGTACTTAAGATGATCAATTTGATTGAACGTCTTGGACAACTTGGTTTTTCCATGGATGGGGAGCTGAGCCAAGACTTGGTCTTGCAATCGCTTCCGAGTTCGTTCTCGCAGTTTGTTGTGAACTTTCACATGAATAAGTTGGATGTCAGCCTGCCTGAACTCCACAACATGTTGAAGACTGCGGAATCGAATTTTTCCCCTAAGAAGAGTTCCGTTCTTCTAATTGGTGAAGGTTCCAATCCTAAGAAAAGGAAGAGGAACTCTTCCAAGAAGAAGAAAGTAGGTGAAGAAAAGCCGGTTCCACCAAAAGCTGAAGACCCCAAGAGCAAAGTTGTTTGCTTTCACTGTAACAAGGTGGGGCACTGGAAGAGGAACTGCAAGGTTTACCTTGCAGAATTGAAAAGAAGGGTAGTGAGACTACCGCTTCTGATTCAGGTATGTTCATGATAGAAGTGAATATGTCATTTCTACTTTGGTATTCGATATCGCCTGTGGTTCTCATATCTGCAATTTGTTGCAGGGACCAAGGAGAAGTAGGACTCTTGAGGAAGAGGAGGTGATTCTACTGATGGGAAATGGAGCAAGAGTTGTTGCTGAAGATGTAGAATCATTTCATTTACATAGGCCTACGGGCAAGACTATTGTTTGAAATAATTGTTATTTTGTTCCCTCGATTGTGAGGAATATTATTCCCATGTTAGACTTGGCTGGATTTTCATTTATTATTGAGAATAATGAATGTTCTATTCTTAGAGATAATATTCTTTATGGACGTGGTACTTTAAATAATGGTCTGTATAAATGTGACATAATTTACTTCAGATTGAACAAACTAATAAAAGAAAAGGGATGATGAAAATCTCACTTTATAGTGGCACTGCAGTCTCCATTTAGTAGACATGGAGAGAGGGCTGCAAATTTTCTAGGAATGGCACACACAGATGTATGTGGACCAATGTCTAAGCAAGCCATGGGTGGATTTTCATACTTCATTACTTTCATAGATGATAGATCTGGATTCGGATATGTGTTTGATGAAACACAAGTCTGAGGCCTTTGAAAAGTTCAAAGAGTATAAGTATGAAGTGGAGAAACAACCAAACATAGTATTATAACTCTTCGATCAGATCGAGGTGGTGAATACTTTAATGGAGTGTTTCTAGATTATCTCAAAGTAAATGGTTTAGTCTCCCAGTGGACTCCTCCAGATTGGTATCTGAAAGGAGAAATCGAACTTTGTTAGACATAGTTAGGTCCATGATGAGCTATGCAAATCTTCCAGTATTCCTATGGGGTTATGCATTGGAAACCTCAGCATATTTACTGAATATGGTGCCTTCCAAAATCTGTTCCTCAAACTTCGTATGAGATATGGAAAGAAAGGAAATCGAGTCTTAAACACGTTAAGATTTGGGGATGTCCAGTTTATGTCAAGTAAGTTGACCCAGATAAGCTGGAATATCGATCCGTAAAATGTAGTTTTGTGGGATATCCTAAAGAGACTTTAGGGTATTACTTTTACACCGATCATCGGGTGTTTGTCTCCAGACATGCTACCTTCTTAGAAAAGGAGTTTATCCTTGAAGGAAACAGTGGGAGCAAAATTGAACTTGATGAAGTTCAAGAAGCACAAACTGCTACGGATCAAGTGGAAACACCTGTTTTGACTGAACAACCTTTTGTGGAACAACCCATTTATAGATCAGGGAGAGTGTCTCGCCAACCTGAGAGGTATTATGACCTTGTCATTGAGAATGACAATGAGTTATCGATCATTGATGATGATGACCTTGTGACCTATAATGAGGCTATGAGTAGTGTTGACTTAGAGAAATGGCATAGTGCCATGAAATCCAGAATGGAATCTATGTATACGGTATACAAAAGATAGATTATAGCAGATGGCCAGGTGGAGACCTTTAAGGCCAGGCTTTTGGGAAAAGGATTCAAACAAAGGCAATGGATTGACTTTGATGAAACCTTTTACCTGTAGCCCTGTTAAAATCAGTTCGGATTTTGCTTGCGATTGCTGCTTACTACGACTATGACATCTGACATATGGCCAGATGGTTTTCTTTTCAAGGGAAATGAAAACCTAGTGGGTAAGCTGCTGCGAACCATATGTGGTTTAAAGCAGGCTTCTTGAAAGATGGAACATTCGTTTTGATGAGACAATCAAAGAGTTTGATTTTATCAAAAACGAAGATGAACCATGGGTCTACAAAAGGGTTAGTGGGAGCGCGGTAACATTTCTTGTATTGTATTGAAATAGAGTTGACACACATAACAACATAGCAGACCCACTCACAAAGCTACTTTATGAAAGTCACTTTGATCGTCATAAAGACAAGATGTGTATTAGATACCAGAGTGATTGGCTTTAGTACAAGTGGGAGATTGAAAGGAATATGTCCTAAGTCCAATCATGTATTAGGATTTAGGAATAACTTTTATGTAATCTGTTTTGATTTCATTGGTATTAATAAAGACTTGTTTTGTTTTTATTACGGGCTTTATCTATTTAAGTGTTTAAATAAGATATACCATAGTTTAGAGTAAAGCTTTTTATGGATTATGATGAGATCATAATAGTGAGACCTAAAAAGATGATAACTCTAAACTTAAATAGTTCCTGGTCATAGGATTACTAACTGGTAATTAATAATCCGCAAAGATCGGTACATACTATGCTTGCTTCATTATGAAGGATGTCTGTTCTCATAGACATTTGTGTGGTGACACTATAGCTAGTATGTAGGTGCTTATTATGGAATAAGTTCACTGAACATGACTCGCACAGCTGAACAACTGATGGAGTTCACTCACGTGTCAGCAGTTGTTCACATAGTGATAGTTGTACAAGTATCCTTAGACTTGAGGTCATCATAGTCATCTTGTGTACATTGAACTATGTTTTGGTTTAGTTCTTAGTCTCGAGGGACAATTATTAGGGCTCTTCTGGGTATAGGAATTTGTACACGAAGATAGTGTATGATCAATAAAGGATCTACCCCTTCCAGTGAAGGAAGCGAATGTTCAAGGCTGATCCACTTATGCTAGTTCAGGAATCTCTGGCCAGAGTAAATGAAATTAGAAAGGAGTTTCTAATTTGCATAGAACTACGCATAGTAAATGGTAAGCAAAGTGATTGAATTAGATAGGCTTGACACGAGATCCATGCCTTGTAATTAATGGGGACATTGTAGGGTAGAAGGAGTTTATTGTACGGTAACTATTCACTGAATAGGTTCTTGGTATTCTAAGCAGTGAATTCATATTATCCGGATAGTCGCGATATGCTGAGAAGTATCCCTCACGATGTAGAATAAATGTGATTAATTAATTAATCATATTTAATAAATTAGAGAATTTATATAAATAATGATAAAATAGTTTTATTATTATTTATTTCTACTACCGGCTTAATATTGAACCTACAGGGTCATACCATAAAAAGAGAATGATTTAATGGTGGAGAAATTAATTAATAATGGCTAATAATTATTTATTTATGAAATAAATAATTAATTGGAAAATTTAATAATTGATTAAATGAGATTTAATTGATTATAAATTAATTAAGAAAAGTTCTTAATATTATTAATTAAGGATTTAATTTTTGGAAATTAAATCAAGAGAGAGAATTATTTCTAAAGTGTTTAGAAAAAGGATTAATAATTAAAAGATGTTTTAATTATTAATGAGAATAATAAATGGGATAATAATAATATTATTTATGGGAAAATTTCTGCTGAAAATTTTGCTTATAAATACACTATTATAGACCCTATTTTATTCTAACCGACATCAAACCCGAAAACCCAAAAAATTTGGAAAACCCAATTCTCTCCACCTCCTTCCTCCTCCTAACATCGTTTTCTTGGTGAATACAGGTGGAGTGCTTCACACTTGAGGAGCAACTGCTAAGGATCTCTGATCGTTGTCTCCGAATTATTTTAAAAGGTTAGATTCGATCCCTCGAATTTTTATTCACGATTTATATGCTTTTATTCGGATTTAATGTGTAAAAGTGTTTTGCCATGCCCCCGTTGCGATTAAAATCCAACACGGAGATCCTTAGCAGCTGCTCCTCAAACGTGAAGCACTCCACCGGTATCCACCAAGAAAACGATGGTAAGGAGGAGGAGGTGGAGAGAATTAGGTTTTTCTAAAAATTTTGGGTTGAAATAAAAATAGGGTTTATAATAGTATATTTATAGGCAAAATTTTCAGCTGAAATTTTCCCATAAAATATTATTATTATTAACCCTTTTATTATTCACATTAATAATTAAAACATCTTTTAATTATCAATCCTTTTTCCAAACACTTTAGAAATAATTCTCTCTCTTGATTTAATTTCCAAAAATTAAATTCTTAATTAATATTATTAAGAACTTTTCTTAATTAATTTATAATCAATTAAATCTCATTTAATCAATTATTAAATTTGCCAATTAATTATTTATTTCATAAATAAATAATTATTATCCATTATTAATTAATTCCTCCACCATTAAATCATTCTCTTTTATGGTGTGACCCTGTAGGTTCAATATTAAGCCGGTAGTAAAAATAAATAATAATAAAACTATTTTATCATTATTTATATAAATTCTCTAATTTATTAAATATGATTAATTAATTAATCATATTTATTCTACATCGTGAGGGATATTTCTCAGCATATCGCGACTATCCGGATAATACGAATTCACTGCTTAGAATACCAAGAACCTATTCAGTGAATAGTTACCGTACAATTAACTCCTCCTACCCTCCAATGTCCTGATTAAATACAAGGCATGGATCTTGTGTCAAACCTATCTAATTTAATCATTTGCTTTCCCATTTACTATGCTCAGTTCTATGTAAATTAGAAACTTCTTTCTAATTTCATTCACTCTGGCCAGAGATTCCTGAACTAGCATAAGTGGATCAGCCTTGAACATTCTCTTTCTTCACTGGAAGGGGTAGATCCTTTATTGATCATACACTATCTTCGTGTACAAATTCCAATACCCAGTAGAGCCCTAATAATTGTCCCTGGAGACTAAGAACTAAACCAAAGCATAGTTCAGTGTACACAAGATGACTATGATGACCTCAATTCTAAGGATACTTGTACAACTATCACTATGTGAACAACTGCTGACACGTGAGTGAACTCCATTAGTTGTTCAGCTGTGCGAGTCATGTTCAGTGAACTTATTCGATAATAAGCACCTACATACTAGCTATAGTGTCACCACACAAATATCTATGAGAACAGACATCCTTCATAATGAAGCAAGCATAGTATGTACCGATCTTTGCAGATTATTAATTACCAGTTAGTAATCCTATGACCAGGAACTATTTAAGTTTAGAGTTATCATCTTTTAGGTCTCACTATTATGATCTCATCATAATCCATAAAAAGCTTTACTCTAAACTATGGTATATCTTATTTAAACACTTAAATAGATAGAGCCCGTAATAAAAATAAAATAAGTCTTTTATTAATATCAATGAAATCAAAACAGATTACATAAAAAGTTATTTCTAAATCCTCATACATGATTGGACTTAGGACATATCTCTTTCAATCTCCCACTTGTACTAAAGCCAATCACTCTGGTATTTAATACCCATCCAGTCTTTATGACGATCAAAGTGACTTTCAGAAAGTAGCTTTGTGAGTGGGTCTGCTATGTTGTTATGTGTGTCAACTCTCTTTCAATACAATACAAGAAATGTGACCGCGCTCCCACTAACCCTTTTGTAGACACATGGTTCATCTACATTTTTGATAAAACCAAACTCTTTGATTGTCTTATCAAAACGGATGTTCTATCTACGAGAAACTTACTTTAAACCACATATGGTTCGCAGCAGCTTACACACTAGGTTTTCATTTCCGTTGGAAAGAAAACCATCTGGCCATTTGCCAGATTTCATAGTCGTAGTAAGCAGCAATCGCAAGCAAAATCCGAACTGATTTTAACAGGGCTACAGGCAAAAAGTTTCATCAAAGTCAATCCATTGCCTTTGTTTGAATTCTTTTTCCACAAGCCTGGCCTTAAAGGTCTCCACCTGGCCATCTGCTCCAATCTTTCTTTTGTATACCGTATACATAGATTCCATTTCGGATTTCATGGCACTTCGCCATTTCTCTGAGTCAACACTACTCATAGCCTCATTATAGGTCACAGGGTCGTCTTCATCGATGATTGACAACTCATTGTCATTCTCAATGACAAGGCCATAATACCTCTTAGGTTGACGAGACACTCTCTCTGACCTACGAATGGGCTGTTCCACAGAAGGTTGTTCAGTCTGAACAGGTGTTTCCACTTGAACCGTAGTAGTTTGTGCTTCTTGAACTTCATCAAGTTCAATTTTGCTCCCACTGCTTCCTTCAAGGATAAACTCCTTTTTCAAGAAGGTAGCATGTCTGGAGATAAACCCCCGACGATCGGTGTAAAAGTAATACCCTAAAGTCTCTTTAGGATATCCCACAAAACTACATTTTACGTATCGAGATTCCAGCTTGTCTGGGTCAACTTTCTTGACATAAGCTGGACATCCCCAAATCTTAACGTGTTTAAGACTCGGTTTCCTTTCTTTCCATATCTCATATGGAGTTTGAGGAACAGATTTGGAAGGCACCTTATTCAGTAAATATGCTGAGGTTTCCAATGCGTAACCCCATAGGAATACTGGAAGATTCGCATAGCTCATCATGGACCGAACCATGTCTAACAGAGTTCGATTTCTCCTTTCAGATACCCAATTCAACTGTGGAGTATATGGAGGAGTCCACTGGGAGACTATACCATTTTCTTTGAGATAATCTAGAAACTCTCTATTCAAGTATTCACCGCCTCGATCTGATCGAAGAGTTATAATACTGTGTTAGGTTTGTTTCTCCACTTCATACTTATACTCCTTGAACTTTTCAAAGGCTTCAGACTTGTGTTTCATCAAATACACATATCCGAATCTAGATCTATCATCTATGAGAGTAATGAAGTACGAAAATCCACACATGGCTTGCGTAGACATTGGTCCACATACATTTGTGTGTGCCAATCCTAGCAAATCTGCAGCCCTCTCTCCATGTCCACTAAATGGAGATTTGGTCATTTTACCTAATAGACAAGACTCGCATGTAGGATATGATTCAAAATCAAAAGGGGTCAAGTAACCCTTCCTTATGCAATGTCCGCAGTCTATTTTCACTAATATGACCAAGTTTACAGTGCCAAAAGAAAGTGAGATTTTCATCGTCCCTTTTCTTTTATTAGTTTGTTCAATCTGAAGTAAATTATGTCACATACACACAGACCATTATTTAAAGTACCACGTCCATAAAGAATATTATCTCTAAGAATAGAACATTCACTATTCTCAATAATAAATGAAAATTCAGCCAAGTCTAACATGGGAATAATATTCCTCACAATCGAGGGAACAAAATAACAATTATTTAAGAAAAAATAGTCTTGCCCATAGGCATATGTAAATGAAATGATCCTACATCTTCAGCAACAACTCTTGCTCCATTTTCTATCAGTAGAATCACCTCCTCTTGCTTAAGAGTCCTACTTCTCCTTAGTCCCTACAACGAATTGCAGATATGAGAACCACAGGCGGTATCTAATACCCAAGTAGAAATTTGATTTAATGACATATTCACTTCTATCATGAACATACCTGAATCAGAAGCGGTAGTCTCACTACCCTTCTTCTTCTTCAATTCTGCAAGGTAAACCTTGCAGTTCCTCTTCCAGTGCCCCACCTTGTTACAGTGAAAGCAAACAACTTTGCTCTTGGGGTCTTCAGCTTTTGGTGGAACCGGATTTTCTTCACCTACTTTCTTCTTCTTGGAAGGGTTCCTCTTCCTTTTCTTAGGATAAGAACCTTCACCAATTAGAAGAACAGAACTCTTCTTAGGGGGAAAATTCGATTCCGCAGTCTTCAACATGTTGTGGAGTTCAGGCAGGCTGACATCCAACTTATTCATGTGAAAGTTCACAACAAACTGCGAGAACGAACTCGGAAGCGATTGCAAGACCAAGTCTTGGCTCAACTCCCCATCCATGGCAAAACCAAGTTGTCCAAGATGTTCAATCAAATTGATCATCTTAAGTACATGGTCATTCACAGATGATCCCTCAGACATCCTACAACCGATCAGCTCCTTCGATATCTCATATTGAGCTGTCCTCCCCGCCACATCATACAACTCTTGTAGATGCATTAGGATAGTGTGAGCATCCATATGCTCATGTTGCTTCTGTAGCTCAATGTTCATGGAAGCTAGCATGATGCATTGAGCAACATTTGCATCATCTATCCACTTACGATACACAACATGTTCATCATTATGTGCATCGCTAGCAGGTTCAGTAGGCTTAGGTGAGTCAAGCACATATTCCAGCTTCTCAACCCTGAGAACAATTCTCAAGTTTCGAAGCCAGTCAGCATAATTAGGACCAGTCAACTTTTGAGCATCTAGTATGCTCCTGAGTGATAGTGCAGAAGACATAATGTATATCGTAAATCTGTAAATGATAAACACATAACAACACTTAGCAAATATTGAATTTCATTTCAAAAACACTATATGAATCGGGTCTTTATTCATAAGTGGCTCCCACTAGTTTATCTAATTTATTCAACCCCCTACGTGAAAAATTAAGCATTCATAATGCTAGTGGGAATGGGGATCCTACATTCCATCACACAACCTCGGCTGTGGCACGAACCGCCATGTAATGTTCAATAGGCAGACAACTCTTGTCAATTACATCTTATGTTATTCCCTAATCAAACTTTAGCCTCTTGAATACTTGAGTCACAGCTGTGGCACGACAAACTCAATATTCTAAGTCAAGTCTAACCCAACATTCCGTACAATTGAATCAGTCTCCAACGGCCCACGGCTGTGGCACGTACCGACCTTTAGATTCTAATTCAATGTACACATCTCTATGTAATAGATAAGTATTTCTTATTTCGAAATCAAAGCCCTCGGCTGTAGCACGAACCGACAATGATTTAAAAATAAGAACTTCTTTCTATCATGTTGGAAGGCTATGACCGCCACAAGCCCGTTGTATCATTGGCCAATTACTACTTGATATTATTTAATTTTAGAGGGATTATATTACGTTACAATCATAATCATATTATAAAGAGATTCTTCCTTTTAAATTAAATATTTCAAATCAATAATCAATAATCAGATGATTCCCAGATCGGGTGGAGCATTGTCAAGAGGCGTCACTTAATAACCCTTTCTTACAGATAGAAATCTGTTGTTGACAGAATCATCCTTTCTCTCATATTGAAAATTCATATTCAATTTCGTGTTTCATAAACACAAGAATCTCATGATTGTATTCATAATATTATTATTAAGGTTATGAAACAATTTCACTATAATAGATTGTCTAACAAACGCCTTATGTTAATTTAAGTTCACCTAAATCTATCATCGCATGATAAACTAAGCATATATCACATATATAAACATGAATAAATGACAAGGTAGGCATGTTATATCATCTAGCATAATGGTCTAAGCATTATACATCTCTATGTATCACATGAAGCATTTAAAAGCAATTAAAACAGTCAAAAACAGCTTTAAAACACTTCTGTTAGCTATAAACAGTTCAAAACAATTTCTTAAAATATCATATAATATATCATTAGAAGCGTCTTGAAAAGACGAATCCAACGGCACCAAAAACGCCCAATTTTGAGCTCGCACGCGCCCTCACGCGCCCCAGAAAGGTAACCCACGCTCCGTCACGCGCACACGCGTTGTCAGGCGCGTGTCACACCGCCGCCCGCGCGCCCACGCGCCCAAAACCCTACGCTGATGTCAGCATGACGTCATTTGATGACGTCAGCACTGCTTGACCAGCGCGTGTCTGACACGCGCCGCGCGTGGCCCACCAGCGCGTGGGCCCCACGCGCGCGCGCCAGTCGCGCAATCCTTCCCCTGTTTACGTCAGTCGCCGCCTTTTCTTTCTCGATCGCCGTGCTGTTACAGACATCCGTCCTTTTCTCCGTGCACCATTCAGTACAGCAACAGATGTATATATATATACATACTAAAAATTTATATATATATATGATTATTTAATTACGAATTTAATTGCAACAAATTCAAAAATTCATAATAAATAATCTATACATCATAAAATTATAAGAAAAATACCCAGACGATCTACAACACTTGTAGAACCCAGATCAACATTCAAAATTCTTCTGAGAAACGATTTCTCATCAGTCATAATTAATCCATAATATAACTTGTAAAAATCATAATTAATTCATACAAGCACATAAAATTCTGAAATTTTTACCACAGATCTATATGCATACAACCTATGCTCTGATACCAATGTTGGATTTTAATCGCAGCAGAAACATGTCAAAACACTTTTACACATATAAAATCCAAATAAAAGCATATAAATCGTGATTAAAACATATGAATCGATTACTAACCTTTAATAGCGATCCAAAAGCAACGATCGGAGATCCTTAGCAGCTGCTCCTCAAACGTGAAGCACTCCACCAGTATCAACCAAGAAAACGATGCTAAGGAGGAGGAGGAGGTGGAGAGAATTAGGTTTTTCTAAAAATTTTGGGTTGGAATAAAAATAGGGTTTATAATAGTATATTTATAGGCAAAATTTTCAGCTGAAATTTTCCCATAAAATATTATTATTATTAACCCTTTTATTATTCACATTAATAATTAAAACATCTTTTAATTATTAATCCTTTTTCTAAACACTTTAGAAATAATTCTCTCTCTTGATTTAATTTCCAAAAATTAAATTCTTAATTAATAATATTAAGAACTTTTCTTAATTAATTTATAATCAATTAAATCTCATTTAATCAATTATTAAATTTGCCAATTAATTATTTATTTCATAAATAAATAATTATTAGCCATTATTAATTAATTCCTCCACCATTAAATCATTCTCTTTTATGGTGTGACCCTGTAGGTTCAATATTAAGCCGGTAGTAGAAATAAATAATAATAAAACTATTTTATCATTATTTATATAAATTCTCTAATTTATTAAATATGATTAATTAATTAATCATATTTATTCTACATCGTGAGGGATATTTCTCAGCATATCGCGACTATCCGGATAATACGAATTCACTGCTTAGAATACCAAGAACCTATTCAGTGAATAGTTGTCGTACAATTAACTCCTTCTACCCTCCTATGTCCTGATTAAATATAAGGCATGGATCTTGTGTCAAGCCTATCTAATTTAATCATTTGCTTTCCCATTTACTATGCTCAGTTCTATGTAAATTAGAAACTCCTTTCTAATTTCATTCACTCTGGCCAGAGATTCCTGAACTAGCATAAGTGGATCAGCCTTGAACATTTTCTTCCTTCACTGGAAGGGGTAGATCCTTTATTGATCATACACTATCTTCGTGTACAAATTCTTATACCCAGTAGAGCCCTAATAATTGTCCCTGGAGACTAAGAACTAAACCAAAGCATAGTTCAGTGTACACAAGATGACTATGATGACCTCAAGTCTAAGGATACTTGTACAACTATCACTATGTGAACAACTGCTGACACGTGAGTGAACTCCATCAGTTGTTCAGCTGTGTGAGTCATGTTCAGTGAACTTATTCTATAATAAGCACCTACATACTAGCTATAGTGTCACCACACAGATATCTATGAGAACAGACATCCTTCATAATGAAGCAAGCATAGTATGTACCGATCTTTGCGGATTATTAATTACCAGTTAGTAATCCTATGACCAAGAACTATTTAAGTTTAGAGTTATCATCTTTTAGGTCTCACTATTATGATCTCATCATAATCCATAAAAAGCTTTACTCTAAACTATGGTATATCTTATTTAAACACTTAAATAGATAGAGCCCGTAATAAAAACAAAACAAGTCTTTTATTAATATCAATGAAATCAAAACAGATTACATAAAAAGTTATTCCTAAATCCTCGTACATGATTGGACTTAGGACATATCTCTTTCATCTTTGTGATACCCTTCACCATAAGAGCACACAATTTCATCATCTCTTCATCAACATCCATTTCAGATAAGCTTTCAGTTTCTGAAACATCATTATCAGAATATGATGACTCTGAATCAGACTTTATGATGAGAGCCTTTTCTTTTCCCTTCTTTGAGGCAACAACTTTAGGAGATTCCTCCTCATCCTTAAGAGCAATTGTCCTTAACTTTCTTCCATGCCTCTTGCTCCTTTGATCTATCTCAAGTTCATAAGTCTTGAGCATACCATAAATTTCATCAAGAGTAGTTTCAGTAAGGTCATAGTTGTCTCTTATGGTAGTAGACTTCAAATCCCAATTTTCAGGAAGAGCTAAAAGGAATTTTAGATTTGAATCTTCAAGATCATATTCCTTGTCCACCAGTGACAGATCATCCAAGAGTTTGACATACCTATCATATAAGTCAGTTAATGACTCATCAACTTTTGAGTCAAAGTGCTCATACTCTTGAGTGAGTATAGTCCTCCTGTTCTTCTTGATTGCATCAGTTCCCTGGCATCTTGTCTCCAGAGCTTCCCATATCTCCATAACAGTCTTGCAATGTATTACCCTATTTGACATGACATTATCAATGGCACTATGCATCAAATGCCTAACCTTTGCAACCTTGGCAATAGATGAGATATCTTCAGCTGTGTACTCACATTTCTCCTTTGGTATGGACTTTGCTGGTTGATCAACAACTACAACGGAGAGCTTGGTAGGCTTATGTAGTCCTTCATTAATTCTGTCAATCTATTCTGGATCTGTAGCTTCCAGAAATATAGCCATCTTCACTTTCCATATGGGATACTCAGAAGGTCTCAGTATGGGAACCCTAATAGTCTCATATCGACTTTGGGTTTGAGTCTTTTGAGTTTATTCAGTTTTGGTGGGCTTGGTTGGAGTTTGTGCTTCTTCAGACATGATTGTTTGGATCTTTACTGTATGTGTGTTAACAGATAAGCTCTGATACCAATTGTTAGGTCACATAACACTGTAGAAGGGGGTTGAATACAGTGTTTAATACAATTAAATCGATTTTAAACACAAGTAACAATAAACATATATATTCAATAAGATAAACTCTGTTATAATGGAACTGTTCTCTCTCAATGATGAACAAATATCACTAAGAGCTGCTAGGTTACAATGTATAACCTTCTCGATAATGATAACACATATAGTGTAAATCCAAAGTCTGTGTTTATATAGTACACAGTTACAAGATAACTTCTAATTGATATGGAATATAATTATGTCTCTTAAAATATATCAATCAGATATCTTCTATAAGTCTTCCAGTCTTCTAAATCTTTCCATGCACATCTTCTTTTATTTAGTCTCGATCTTCTACTGTAAATCAGCTTCCTTCCTTAATTGTAAGTCCTCCAGCACTTAAGTTCTGATATGACCTTAAGTTCTGATATTAAGTTTCGACTTCCAGTAAGTCCTGATTTTAGTAAGTCCTGATTTGTCCCGTTGTTAAATTCTGAAAACTAAACACAAATCATATTAGACATGACATCTCAAATATATCTAACAAAAATAGACTTTAACTTTAAACATGCATGGATATAACAAAATAATCATTTTTATGATGTAAAACTAGTATAAAATATTACTTAAAAATTTAACTTTCTATTGAAATCATATACGATTTACTATGGGTGTTGTGGAATAAAACCTGAGTGCGTTAGTATTTCATGCTAGGGTTTGCGTTCAGGACTATCGGTCCTTGCAAGATGCCTACGTGTCTCTGTGTTGTAGAGAACCAAACAAAAAATATAGTTCTAGGTTTAGGGGTAGAGCCCTTTATATAGAGGCGAGTCTAGGGTTAGACTTCTATTGAGAGACTTGGTGGACAAGTCTCCAATGTAGATGGTAATTAGGAGTCCTGTAAGGGAAGGAACTCCAGAATCTTCTATGGAGGACTTTGAGTCTGTTTATAACACATGTCTCTGCTCTTCCAGCCATATTGGGCCTAGTCCGTGAACAACTTGTGTTCGTGGACCTTGACGACCTTAGCCGGTGGACGAGACAAGTCTGTACTGGACATCAGACAAGAAGCCCAAGTGTAATTAATTCGACATTTAATGTGTTTTTAGAATATATTTTCTATCCATATCATTTCCCCCCCAACTTCCGTGAATACTGCTCGAGTTTTCGTGGAAGTTATAATGGTCTAATCGTGACTCGGGGTACTTTCGGCCCTTCCCAGGTATCGACCCTTCATGGGTGTCGGCCCTTCATGGGTGTCGTCCCTTCAAGGGTATCGTCGTTTTATCATAAAGTATGGAGCGACCTACACATTTACAACGACTTGCTAGTGCGAGTATACACACTTAAGTCCTTTGCACAACCTATTTGGATAATGTTTAATACTAAACGGTACTATAAGGGACTAAAAAGCGAGCGTTTATCATCCCTTAACCTTCGTCAAGTTAATTATAGGGTGAAAGCTGCTAACTGGCCCTAATCGGGGCTAATCGGCCCTATTCGAGGCTAATTTCCATGTACAAGCTGCTTTTAGGCTTTAAAAGAGCCTAATTTTAAGGTATAATGCACTAATTGGCCTTAAACGAGGCTAATCTGCCATAATCGGGGCTAATTAAGACTAATCAGTATGCATAAGGCACTAATCATCCCTAAGTCACACTAATTACAAGAGTGAATGGGTTAATCGACTCTAATATAGGCTAATTTCATCGTACAAATAGCTAATTCCCTATAATTTGGGTTAATTAATCTTAATATTCACTAATCGACCCTAATCTGGGCATAATTTCACTAATCGGCCCTAACCTGGGCTTAATCTTAAAATCTTGAAAATTTAAATAATTTTAAAAAAATTCTGATTTTTTTCCATTTTTTTTCAAAAATTTTGAAAATTTTCGAAGGGGGGTCACCGGGGCCGAGTAGAACCTTCTGCTATAGAAGGCCCTGCTCGGCCACATGTCCTTGCATGTGGGCTACTCGACCACTAGAGGTCGCCACCTCTGGTCAGACTAGAGCAGGTCCTCCTGGTCCGTGCTATCCAGGTGTGCCTGCTCCAACTTTTTTTTTTAACTTCTTACTCGGAGCTTAAGTTTTCTACATACCTTTCTATGCCCTTGTTGTTCTTGGTTGTCCATGTAATTAATCTCATGGTTGCCTTTGAGTTCCTCATGGCTCTGCTGCGGCTGTTTCAGTGAACGTTCTGTACTCATCCTAGTGGACGTTCGGTGCTCTATTGAACTTGTTCTTTTATGAAGTCTTATATTTTATTGAACTTGTCCAAACCTCCTTTGTAGGATGTTTTGTTCTCCAACAAACTCGTTCTCGTGGACGTTCTAGTCTTCACGAAACTTGGTTGTACTGAGAGTTATCCTTTTCGAGAAATTTCTAAAGGACCTATGAAAAGGGCCTCCGGATCAACTTTGAAAGGCCCCATGGCTCTCATACAGGAGCTTCTGATTGGTCAAAAGGCCTCAATTTGTTGGTTGGTCAGCCAGGGCCACTACGGAGGCAAATTGTGGCCGTCTTGGCTTTACTATGGATGCTCCTAGTGGCCAAAAGGCCTCAATTTGTGGGTTGGTCGGCCGGAGCACTATAAAAGCAAATTATGGCTGTCATGGCTCTGCTATGAAGGCTCCTAGTTGGACAAAAGGCTTCAATTTATGGTTGGGCGTCTGGGAGCATTACGGAAGCAAATTGTGGTCGTCATGGCTCTAGTACGGAGGCTCATGGTTGGTAAAAAGGCCTCAATTTATGGGCTGGTCGGTCGGGAGCACTACGAAAGCAAATTTTGGCCGTCTTGGCTCTGCTACGGAGGCTCCTGGTTGGAAAAATGCCTCAATTTGTGGGCTGGTCGGTCGTGAGCACTATGGAAGCAAATTGTGGTGGTCATGGCTCTGCTACGAAGGCTCCTGGTTGGCCAAAAGGTCTCAATTTGTCTGGTCGGCCGGGAGCACTACGGAAGAAAATTGTGGCCGTCTTGGCTCTACTACGGAGGCTCGTTGTTGGCCAAAAGGCCTTAATTTGTGGGCTGGTCGGCCGAGAGCACTATGGAAGCAAATTGTGGCCAACACATGGCTCTGCTACGGAGGCTCCTGATTGGCCAAAAGGTCCCAATTTGTGGGCTGGTCGGCCAGGGCCACTACGGACTACGGAGGTAAGTTGTGGCTGTTATGACTCTGCTACGGAGGCTCCTGAATGGCCAAAAGCCTCAATTTGTGGGCTGGTCGGCCGGGGCTACTCCGGATGCAAGTTGTGGCCATCTTGGCTCTACTACGGAGGCTCTTGGCCGGTTATATGCCCTCCAATTGTTGGATGGTCATTCGGGGATACTCCAGATGCAAGTTATGGCCATCTTGGCTCTACTACGGAGGCTCCTGGTCATCCATAAGCCTTCCAATTGTTGGCTAGTCGGTCGGGGCTACTCCAGATGGACCTTGGGAGCCTTCTACAAGATAGTCTGATCTGTCAGGAGAAGAACATTTTGTTCTCATACTCGTGGGTTCAGCTGAAAAGCTAATCTTGTCTTAATCTTTATAAGCTTGGCTAATCATTGTGATTAGTGTAATCAATCCTCAGTTAAGACTAATGACTTGTATGCCAGGCTTTTCTGATTATTTTCTAGTGAACATTCTGTTCTTCATGAAACTTGTTTCCGCGGACGTTCTTGTCTTCACCAGGAGCATCCCTTGGCTCTAGTTCATGGTTTTCTTGGAACCTTCACTTGGGGGCCATCCCTATTAGTTCCATATATCTATGGACGTTCTTTCAAGGACGTCCTAGTCGGTCTAACCCCTCCATGTGGAGGAGTCAGCTTCAAGGACTCTTGGTCGGCCATAGAGACCAAGCCCTTGAGGCCCTGGTCGGCCGTAACCTCAATGTCTAGAGCTTCTTGGCCCTTCAGGACCTTATTTCGCGGAAGTTCTTGAACTTTAATCTTCTCAATATCAAGTCATGGATTAGACTTTTTTCTCTCTTTTTTATTCGAGGAGTGCCTTGCCGATTGGGTGCCTCATCCAAGGACCCTTTAGACGGTCAAAGATCTTCATGGATGGCTACTCGGCATCCTCTGGTCGGTCAAGGGGAAACATTTTTTCTTTCTTGGACAACATGTCTTGATCATGTTCGTGACGGGACTCGAACATAAACTATCATGTTCGTGTTCTTGATGGGTCCTCACAATTCAAAGAAAGCTTGTTAAAGCTGGCCTTAAAGGCTTCTTTGTCGAGGGTACCTTTCTCCCTCATAATTTTCTATTGGTTAAATTTGTTCCAATTAGGCGAACAACTTCCTGAGGTGGAGATGTGTGGGGCTCATGCCTTGTATTAGGTACATCTCTTCTTTTTAGAACTTTCAATACTTCAAATTTAAGGAGGAGCCTGGCTGGCTTAAGGCCTCCCTTGGAGGCCGGTCTGCTGGAGCCCTTTCTGAGGGATATCCAGTTGGTCAAAGGCCTTCTCTGGAGGCTGATCAGCCTTCTTTGGTAGGATGGAGTCTGTAGTGTAGACTTTAGTCGACCAAATACATTTCGTGAAGTTAACTTTCTAATATCTTTTTCTTATTAGGCTAACACCTACTTTACAGCTTATTTCACTAAGAGTGCAAAATGGAGGAGTGATCACATGGCCTTGGAAGCATTGATGAAGAAACTTGAGAGAAAGTTTTAGGATTGGATTCTAGAGCTCTCTTAGCGTTTATCAACAGTCAGAAGACTTTTTCAAGATGATGGACACCCATGATGATGAGGTGCGCTCTGTTAACATGTCCATTGGCTCTATTCATAGCTCTTACCCGGATGTGGTAAATTGATGGGGCTTTCCTAGCCTTTGGGTTGTTTCTGAGGTTGCCACTATTGACCAATCATCTGATTTTGGACTATAGATCATCCTTCAGTGTTTAGGCATTGCATGGCTTAGTTTTCCGTGTGTGGCTTTTATTCAGCGGTTATCTATTTGCGGTCCTTCATGGACTTGAACATCTTTGGAGTGTAACCTAATTGTTCATCATGACTTGATTTATGATCCTTCAGGATCTCTTGCATTTGTAGTTTGATTTCATACTCATCTTTTCTTTTCGGTACTTTGGTCCTTCGGGACTTTTATTCATTAGATACTCGTGCACTGGTCGACCTTATTCCTTCATTTACTACTAAGTACTAGGAACATGTCTTTCATTTCCTAAACATAATAAACCTTCAGGTTCGAAATGTGCCATGTATGAGGCACTTTATCACCGCTCAGGGTTTCCAACTTGTAAGATCCTCGTCCTAATATTTTCTTGACCTTATATGGCCTTTTCTAGTTAGGGGTTAGCTCTTCTTTATCTTCAACTCCTGATGCCTCAATCTTTCTTAAGATCAAGTCTCCTTGGTAAAAGAACCTTTCTTTAACCCTTCTATTATAATAGAGGGAGGCTCTTCATTGATGCTCTGCATTGCGGGCGCTGGCCTCATCTCTGACCTCTTCAATAAGATCAAGAGCGAGCCTCATGCCTTCTTCATTGGTTTCCAATTCATAAGCTTCGATCCTAGGGGATCCATGTGTGATTTGAAGGGGCACCACGGCTTCGGTTCTGTAAGCCAGCATAAACGGGGTAGCTTCAGTAGTCACTTTACAGGTGGTACGATATGCCCATAGTATAGGCATCAACTCATCTACCCAATTATTTCTCGAGCGTTTGACCCTCTTTTTAAGTCCATCAAAGATGATTCTATTAGCAACTTCCGCTTGCCCATTTTCCTGAGGATGTGCAACCGAGGTGAAGTAAAGTTCTATACTGTCATCATCGCAGTACTCCCTGAACTCTGTATTATCAAATTGTTTCACATTATTCGTGAAAAGGATGCGTGGGATTCCATATCGGTATATCACATTCTCCCAGAAAAATTGGGCAATTTGCTTGGTGGTTATCTTGGCTAGTGTTTTAGCCTCAACCCACTTTGTAAAGTAGTCTATAGCTACCACAATGAACTTCCTCTATCCCGATGCTACATGAAATGGTCCAAGTATGTCCATTCCCCACATTGCAAAAGGGATGGGTGTGCTGATCGATGTAAGCCTTTTTGGGGGCTATCGCACTATTGGAGAGTGCCTCGGGCATATGTTACATTTCTTCACATAAGCCTTTGCATCGGCTAGCATAGTTGGCCAGTAAAATCCCAACTAAGTTACCTTGTGAGTGAGGGCCCCGCCCCCAAGTGTTGTCCACAAATCCCTTCATGGGCTTATTTAAGTGGATCCTCTGCTTTAAGAGGTCTTAAGCACTTCAGGTACGAAATAACAAATGACCTTTTGTAGAGAAGGACTTCAATCAATGAGTATCTCAATGCTCTAATCGACAGCTTGCATGCCTCCTGGGCATCGTCGATGAGCCACCCAGTTTCTAATAGGCTATTGATCAGGTCTATCCAACAGCTTATCACACCGATCGGTGCTATCAGATTTATGACATGAAAAATAGGGGTCTTCAAGACCTGGAAGTAGATACTTCTCGGATAGTTCTTGATTTCAGATGAGGCGAACTGAGATAGGGCATCCGCCGTAGTGTTCTCCTCTCTCAAAACATGTTATGTGTACCATTCAACAAATTATGACTCTCAGGTACTTGGCCATAGTATCATCCTTGGCCTCAAACTCTCCATTAACTTGAGAAACTACAAGTCTTGAGTCTCCACAAAACTTCAGGTTTTTGGCCCTCACGGCTCTAACCAAGCCTAAGCCAGCCATCAATGCTTCATATTCTGCTTCATTATTCATAGTTGGGAAATCCATTTTCAAAGCATACTCAATCATAAACCCATCAGGGCTTTGCAAGTCTAGGCCTGCACCACTAGATTTTGTTTTGGATGCTCCGTCAAAATGGAGAACCCAATACTCTTTCAGGGTTGTTTCTTTATCCTTCTCTTTCTCTCCTCCTTCTGGGGTTACTATCTCTTGTCCCCCGACTTCTTGGTCGTTAATGGTACATTCGACCACGAAGTCTGGTAAGGCCTGAGCCTTGATGGTTGTTCGAGGCTTGTACTTGATAACAAATTCTCCTAACTCAATTGCCCACTTGATGAGCCTTTCACCAGCCTTCAGGCTATGAAGAATGTTCCTCAATGGTTGGTCCATCAGGATTTCGATCTTATGAGCCTGAAAGTTGTTGGGAACCACGGACTTAGGGTGTTACTACGTTTTACGATAAAGATTACGAAAAGAGGATTACCTTGTTAATGGTTGATTCCACGCTCTTCTATTGTATTACCAAATTCCCTTGAGCGAAGTGTGGCCTCCGTCTTCTCAAGTTATCCTCTCTTCTTGCTCCTTGGTGGCTACAATATGTTTTCACACAATTGCCAAGCAAGAAGAGAATAAGAATATATATAGGCTACAATAGGGACCATGGATAATTAGGTTGGACCTTCTAATTACATCTTGAGTCTAGCCTAATGTAATTAAATATTAATTCAATCCACTAAAGAATTTATATTTGCACTACCTTTCCTAATACCGTAATTTAATTAATTTGGTTCCAATATTATTTGCTTATTAAATTCCCCATGTTTAAAATATCATATGTCCATTAATTAAATAAATTACTGATAATTTATTTAATTAATATCTTTTATCCTCGATCATCCACTCAACCTTTATTTAATTATGCCAGAATAAATTCCACCTGCAGGGTTTCACATAATTAAATCTTTTTGAGCTTCAAGGGGACATCATTAACCCGAATATTATCAGGACATGGATTCTTTCAATAAATAATATCCACCATGTATATAATTCCATCACCCAAAATATAATGATATAATTCAAAAGAATTATTTCATATATAAATCAAAACATGTAAATAATATACACGTGTCAATTACTATTTCCGGATTAAGAACCTAAGCATTAATAATAACATAGAATCTTAGTTCTCCTTCTTAATCAGTATTAAGGGAACAATTCTAAATTTGATTTTGTTCAATATACACAAAGTATACCAGCATTATTTATTAGTCAATATAAACTAATCTAAATAATACTACAGCCATACCAGTGGATTGTCCAACACCACCTGTGCTGTGAACCTTATTATATTATATAACCGTATTTAACAATCTAATATTCTATATCCCATTTGATACTAGATTGTTCACAATATATAATATTAGACAACATGTAAACATTCAAATGATTCTCAAATAAACTGGCCAGAAATAAATGCACATACTTCAAATAAATATTTTCAGTATACACTAACAATCTCCCACTTACACTCAAAATATTCTATGTGTACATCAGTGTTTATTTAATCCACTATTACATAAAAATCTATGTGTCAATCCATCTGACTCATATTGCTTCCACATGCTTGTTAAAAACCTTGGTTGGCAAGCTCTTTGTGAAAGGATCTGCTCGGTTGTCTTCTGATGATATGTGAGCCACAACTATATCCCCTCGCTTTACGATTCCTCGTATGAGATGATACTTACGTTCAATATGTTTAGCTGCTTTGTGGTCTCGCGGTTCCTTTGAATTTGCCACAACACCAGTGTTATCACAATACACCGTCAAGCTCCTAGGCAAATTAGGTACCACATCTAAGTCCAAAAGGAAGCTCCTGAACCATACAACCTCCTTGGCAGCCTCAGAGGTCGCCACGTACTCGGCCTCTGGAGTCTGTAATGCATTTCTGCTTTACACTCCTCCATATAACGGCTCCACCTCCCAAAGTAAAAACATATTCCGAAGTTGATTTCCTCTTATCCCTATCTGATTGGAAATCTGAATCAATATATCCCAAAGGAAATAGATATGAGGCCTTGTAAATTAACATATACTCCTTAGTCCTTCTCAGGTACTTGAGTATAGTTTTTACTGCACTCCAATGTTCCTGACATGGGTTCGACTGATATCTACTAACCATGCCTACAGCAAAGCAGATGTCAGGCCTCGTACATAACATAGCATACATTAAGCTTCCACATGCTGAAGCATAAGGAACTGCTTTCATGCTCTCTATATCCTTAGGTGTCGAAGGACACTGCTTCTTAGATAGAGCAACTCCATGCTTAAAAGGTAAAAAACCTTTCTTGGAGTTCTGCATGTTAAAACGAGCTAATACTTCATCAATGTAGGGCTCTTGAGATAAAGCCAACATCCTTTTCTTGCGATCCCTTATAACTTTGATCCCAAAAATGTATGCCGCTTCACCTAAGTCCTTCATGTCAAATTGTTTGAACAACCATGCCTTTACTGATGACAACATCTCAACATTGTTTCCAATGAGTAAAATGTCATCTACATATAGTACTAGAAAAACCACTGCATTACCTTCACTTCTCTTATACACGCATGATTCGCTTGGACTTTGATCAAATCCATATGACTGGATTGCCTGATCAAAATGAATATTCCAGTCTCTAGAAGCTTGTTTAAGTCCATAAATAGACCTCTTAAGCTTACATACCAGATGCTCTTGGCCTTCCTTAATGAATCATTTTGGTTGCTGCATATAGATGGTTTCTTCAAGACTTCCATTAAGAAAAGCTGTCTTGACATCCATTTGCCAAATCTCATAATCGAGATGAGCTGCTATAGATAAAAGAATACGGATTGACTTAAGCATGACTACCGGTGAAAAGGTTTCCTCATAATCGATACCTTCTTTCTGAGTATACCCTTTCGCAACAAGTCTTGCTTTCCAGGCTTTCACCTTTTTATCTAATCCCCTCTTTTTCTTGTAGATCCACTTACATCCAATAGGTTTTATACCTTTGGGTGGTTCCACGAGCTCCCAGACCTGATTAGAATACATTGATTCTATCTTAGATTCCATCGCCTTTTGCCAAAGATCTGCATCTTTGTCTTGTGCTGCCTCTTCGTATGTACGGGGATCATCATCATGTTCACCAGAGACCAAGTCTGAAGACTCTCCCAAAAACATGAATCTTTCAGGCTGTTGAACAACCCTCCCACTACGACGAGGCACTGGTGCGGTATTAGTGACAGGTTGTACATTATGTTGTGGTTGTTCTACTTGTACTACAGCTTCATGGGTATTATTTGTCTCTCCCACTAGTTCCTCTAAAATGACACTACTCATGGGTTTGTGATTCATTATATATTCCTCCTTTAAGAATCTTGCATTGGTGCTAACAATGACATCCCGATTCTTCGGACTATAAAATAAATATCCTTTCATTCCCATGGGGTAGCCTACAAACAACCTTACTTCTGTACGAGATTCTAACTTAGTCGCGTTCTTGTTCAGCACATGTGCTGGACAACCCCATATTCGATTATGTCTTAGACTCGGTTTATCCCCGGTCCACAATTCTAAGGGGGTTTTAGGAACCGACTTAGAAGGTACTAAGTTCAGAAGATAAGCTGCTGTCTCTAAGGCATGTCCCCAAAACGACTTGGGTAAATCCGAATAACTCATCATCGATCTAACACTCTCTAAAAGAGTCCGGTTCCTTCTCTCTGCTACACCGTTCTGCTGGGGTATGCCTGGTGTAGTTAACTGGGATTCTATCCCATTTTCTGATAAATATTCCCTAAATTCTCCAAGCAAGTATTCACCGCCACGATCTGATCGTAGTGACTTGATACTTTTATTAAGTCGCTTCTCCGTTTTAGCTTTGTACTCTTTGAACTTATCAAAGCACTCAGACTTACGGCACAACAAATAAACGTACCCATATCTAGAATAATCATCAATGAAAGTGACGATATATTCATAACCACCACTTGCTTGGATATTCATGGGTCCACATAAATCAGAGTGAACCAATTCTAACACTTGTTTGGCTCTATTCCCCTTTGCCTTGAAAGGCCTATTAGTCATTTTACCTTCCAAGCAGGATTCACAAACTGGAAATGGCTCCACTGCCAATGAGATTAAAGGCCCGTCTACTACTAGTCTTTGAATCCTCCTCAAGTTAATATGACCTAATCTCAAGTGCCAAAGATATGTTTGGTTCAAACTAGAAGGTTCCTTTCTTTTAGTAGAGTTAGAAGATGTGTTGTTCAATTCCCTAAATTGCAGTTGCAGTGCAGGTTGACTAGGATTAATTATATACAAATTGTCTTGCAATGTACCAGAACATATAATTCGTTTATTCATCATAATAGAAACATTACGATCCAAACAAACATTATAACCATCCAAAGCAAGTTTAGAAACCGAAATTAAATTCCTTCTAAAAGAAGGTACATAAAGACAATTGTTCAAAACCAAAATCCTATCAGAACCAAAAGATAAATGAATAATACCTACTGCAACTACTGCTACTTTCGTAGCATCTCCCATGAACACGTATATCTCACCATCTCTAAGCATTCTGGATAGCTGGAACCCCTGCATAGAATTACAAACATGATCAGTGGCTCCTGTATCTACACACCAAGTGCTCGTAGATATAGCCGCTATAAATGTTTCTGTAACTAGAGAAAGAGATATACCAGTATTGTTTGTCTTCTTAGGAAGAGGACAATCCTGTTTCCAGTGACCTGACTGTTTGCATCTGAAGCACTTTCCCTTAGGCTTTTTCACACCACCCTGAACTCCCACTGCCTTCACAGCTTTCTGTGTCTGAGCCTTTGTCTTCTTCTTAATACCTTTCGGCTTAGAGGAAGAACCTTTCTTAGCCACATTCACTTGAACACTCTGCCGAAATAATCCTTCAGCTGCCTGAAGTTCTGTCAGCAGTTCCGCGAGACTATACTGCCTCTTGTTCATGTTGTAATTCAAGCGGAACTGCTCAAAAACTCTTGGACAAGCTCATAAGGATAATATCAATCTGGGTTTCCCCGTCAAGTTCAGCACCAAGGATCTCTATCTCATTCAGATGCGACATCATCTTGAGAACATGATCCCTTACAGGTGTGCCTTCAGCCATCTGAGTGTTCATTAAAGCCTTCATGGCTACTTGCCTAGCAGCCCTATTCTGATCTCCAAAAAGTTCCTTGAGATTAAAGAGCATATCCGAAGCAGTGGCCATAGACTGATGCTGATGTTGCAAAACACCCGACATTGCTGCCAGAATGTAACATCGCGACATCTCATCAGCCTTAATCCACCGTTTATAATACTTTTTCTCATCTTCAGGAGCATCAGCAGCAGGCTGTTCAGGCTTGGGTTCATAAGTGCAAAACTTGTACTCCTCAGCAGTCAACACAATGTCCAAATTTCGTTTCCATTCAATATAGTTAGGTCCGGTAAGTTTGTTATCCTTAAGTATGGTGAATAGTAGATTAAAACCCATTTTATCCTGAGAATCATGCATAAAAACATCACATAAATAAGGGTGCATTAATTATTAAGATCTATTGATTCCTCTAACAATTATTAAAATTTAATGCACTAACATATAAACACCATAAGCTTCTGGTACGCCACGATGTGTGACATGTATACCACCTAATTTTGTTTAAATGTTACTTCGGTCCTATTACTAAACAATATGCCACGTTGGGGTGGACTATATTATTTTTCATAGCTAAGTGTATACCATCATCAAATCTTAAATTATTTGAAATCTATGGAACTTGGTACGCCACGATGGGTGGCGTGTATACCTTCCAATATTCGTAATTTTGCCTTGAATAGAATACTTCAATTCAATATTCATCAATGGTTTGATTTCCAGGTAGTGGAGGAGTCACATCGGTCTCGCTTAAAACCCACAGCCTTACAAGTTCGATGAACCCGTTTTTGACAAAATCGCCCCAAATCAGAAATAAAGAAAATCCGTATTTATTCATTTCAAAATTTATTAATTTAAGAAGTTTGTTCTAGTAATTTCTATAACATTCTAGACACCATAAATTACATGCCACGATGGGTGACGTATATATAATTTATATTCGTCTTTATGTTAAATTACCTATAACCAATAATGGAGACCATGGGATTTAATTTCATATTAATTCCCTCTCCCACTTAGAATTTTTTTTTATTAAAATTGAGGAATTTTAAAATTAAATGGGGCCCTATGTTGTTATAATTATGTCTAATCATGCATTCAATATACACACATAATTTTAGCAACATATAACATTTAATCAAAGCAATAAATAAAATTTATGTCCATATCGTCCTAATTAAGTCAAACATGCAATTTTAAAAGAATTACACACATAATTAACGACACACATAATCAATAAATTAAAGCAATAATTAAAATTTAATGGAAAAATTAAAATAAATTTTCCACTATTATGGCCCTTGAAAAAAAATTCAGCTCTAAAAAAAATATGCCCCAAGCGCGCCCCGACGCCCCCAGCAGCCCCAGCAGCCCCAGCTGCCGCAGCGGCCCCAGCAGCCCCAGCAGCCCCTTGTAATCGCACAGCGGAACAAAAAACTACCGGAATTGATTTCCGATCGCACATAACTATTACAAAATACCCGGAACAATTACAAAAAAATAGATCTAATACAAAACTAATTTTGTAAAATCTATTCTAACACGATCAACCCTCGTGTAAATTACAACCACGATTAAACCACGTGGAAACCAAAACAAAAATTAACCACAATTAAACCACGTGAGATCCAAACACATAATTAAAATATACATGGCCATAATAGTGGATTAACAACCTGCATCAAAACCAATACAAGCAAAACACTATATACACGCATATATAATTACGACATGGACATTATATCATAAAACGTAGAACCCATTACCAGGCTCTTGATACCAATTGTTGGGAACCACAGACTTAGGGTGTTACTACGTTTTACGATAAAGATTACGAAAAGAGGATTACCTTGTTAATGGTTGATTCCACGCTCTTCTATTGTATTTCCAAATTCCCTTGAGCGAAGTATGGCCTCCGTCTTCTCAAGTTATCCTCTCTTCTTGCTCCTTGGTGGCTACAATATGTTTTCACACAATTGCCAAGCAAGAAGAGAATAAGAATATATATAGGCTACAATAGGGACCATGGATAATTAGGTTGGGCCTTCTAATTACATCTTGAGCCTAGCCCAATGTAATTAAATATTAATTCAATCCACTAAAGAATTAATATTTGCACTACCTTTCCTAATACCGTAATTTAATTAATTCGGTTCCAATATTATTTGCTTATTAAATTCCCCTTGTTTAAAATATCATATGTCCATTAATTAAATAAATTACTGATAATTTATTTAATTAATATCTTTTATCCTTGATCATCCACTCAACCTTTATTTAATTATGCCAGAATAGATTCCACCTGCAGGGTTTCACATAATTAAATCTTTTTGAGCTTTCAAGGGGACATCATTAACCCGAATATTATCAGGACATGGATTCCTTCAATAAATAATATCCACCATGTATATAATTCCATCACCCAAAATATAATGATATAATTCAAAAGAATTATTTCATATATAAATCAAAGCATGTAAATAATATACACGTGTCAATTACTATTTCCGGATTAAGAACCTAAGCATTAATAATAACATAGAATCTTAGTTCTCCTTCTTAATCAGTATT
Organism: Apium graveolens; assembly: GCF_009905375.1. Lineage (NCBI taxonomy): Eukaryota > Viridiplantae > Streptophyta > Magnoliopsida > Apiales > Apiaceae > Apium > Apium graveolens. The sequence goes on along the minus strand of NC_133650.1, from coordinate 8,356,870 downwards.
AATGGAACAATTCTAAATTTGATCCTGTTCAATATACACAAAGTATACCAGCATTATTTATTAGTCAATATAAACTAATCTAAATAATACTACAGCCATACCAGTGGATTGTCCAACACCACATGTGCTGTGAACCTTATTATATTATATAACCGTATTTAACAATCTAATATTCTGTATCCCATTTGATACTAGATTGTTCACAATATATAATATTAGACAACATGTAAACATTCAAATGATTCTCAAATAAACTGGCCAGAAATAAATGTACATACTTCAAATAAATATTTTCAGTATACACTAACAAAAGTATGGTCTCAACTTCCTCGAGGTTGTGATGAGAGCAATCGCGAACTTCTCCTTGGTGGAGTAATTCAATTCTTCTCCATGGAGCACCTTGCTTACATAATATACAGGCTTCTGGAGATTCCGTTCTTCCTTCACGAGGACTGCACTCACGGCTTGTTCAGATACCGTGAGGTACAAATAAAAAGTGTCCTCCGAAATTGGTTTGGCCAATAATGGGGCTTCAATCATGTACTTATTTATCTGTTCAAAGGCCTCTTGGCTCTCAGCTGTCCATTCAAAGTCCTTCACCTTCTTAAGGGTTTTGAAAAAGGGTAGACATTTGTCTCCATACTTGGAGATGAACCTCCCTAGAGTTGCGATTCTTTCTGTCAGCTTCTGAACGTCCTTGATGGAGCGTGGTGGCTCCATATCTAGGATGGCTTTGATCTTGTCGGGGTTGGCCTCTATTCCCCTCTTAGAGACCATGTGACCCAAAAAATTTCCAGACCCAATGCCAAAAGCACATTTTGCTGGATTTAACATCATCTTGTGGTACCTCAACACTTTAAATGCCTCTATGAGGTGATTAATATAATCAACCTTGCTTAGACTTTTGACTAACATGTCATCAACATAGACCTCCATGGTCTTCCCAATTAGATGGGAAAATATCTTGTTTACCAATCTTTGGTAAGTAGCTCCTGCATTCTTAAGTCCAAAAGCCATAACAAGATAATAAAATACACCGAAGTCAGTTATGAAAGATACCTTGGGGGTGTCATCCTTATGCATTCTAATCTGATTGTAACCATTGAAGCCATCCATAAAACTTAGCATCTCGTGTCCAGTAGTGGCATCGATCAGGGTATCAATCCTTGGTAGGGGGTAGCAGTCCTTAGGACAAGCATCATTCAAGTTAGTGAAGTCAATGCACATCCTTCACTTCCCATTGGCCTTTTTAACCATTATGGGTTTGATCAACCATTCAGGGAATTGCACTTCCTCAATGAACCCAGCTTCTAAAAGCTTCTCGACCTCTTGATTAATGGCTTCCAGCATATCACGAGCATAAGTTCTCTTCTTTTGCTTCACAACCTTTCGGGTTGGGTCAACGTTCAACCTATGAGTTATAAGGTTCAGGTCAATCCCAGGCATACCAGCTGCTGTCCAAGAAAATACATCACTGTTCTCTTATAGGAAAGTTGTCATTTGGCCCATCAAGGGCTAGCTTCCTTCGCAGTTCTTCGTTCTCTCAGACATCCGTGTCTTCTATGTGGAGGACCCGCCCCCGGTTCCATCGGGCCTAAGTGCTGCAACATAGCAACTGCAGGCCATTTTCTGATTTCCTTTTGCTTCTCCAATACCATTATTATCTGGGAACTTCAGTACCATGTGGTAGGTTGAGGGCACAACCTTAGAAACATGGATCCCTGTTCTACCCATGATAGCAATATAAGTAGAGGCCGCCTTAACAACCTAAAAGTTTAACATCTGCTTGGCCTCCCTGGGCTCTTCCCCGATAGTTACGGGAAGTTGTATTGCTCCTTCGAATTTGTATTCCACATGGTTAAACCCGTAGATGGGTGCGTCGGATGGAGTTAGTTGAGAATCATTGTAGCCCATCCTTATGAATGTGTCATGGAACAGAATATCCACGGAAGCTCCATTGTCCACTAGGACCCTCATAACATGATAATTTCCAATTATCGGAGTGATAACCAGAGGATCATCCTGAGGAAATTTCAAACCTTCAAGGTCTTGGTCACCAAATTCAAATATCATCTCTGACTTAGAACGCTTAGATGGCTCCCCGGCTATGCTCATTACTTCTCTAGCATAAGCTTTTCAGGATTTCCTTGTAGTATCAGCTGCTGTAGGTCCACCTGAGATCATATTGATCACTGGCCCCCGGGGCTGTGGGTTGCGATCTCTGTCAAAACCCCTTTGATCGTCATCTCTTCGATCATTGTCTCTTCTTTAGCCTCCAACCTCTTCACCCTTGGTGAAACGTCTGAATTTTCCCCTTCGGATCAAATACTCAATCTCATCCTTGAGTTGCCTACAATCGTCAGTATCATGACCAACATCTTTATGAAACCTGCAATACCGACTCTTATCTCTCTTCTCGGGGTCTCCCCTTAGTGGCTTCTACCATTTGAACTCTTTGTCCTTCTCAATTTCCTTGAAGATTTGGGTCATTGTAACGTTCATCCTCGCATATTCAGTAAATCTTGGTTGCTGATTCTTCTTAGAAGAGGAGGAGTCAGAGTTTTTGTTAATTCATGGATACTTGTCCCTGGCATTGTACTCCTGATCCGTCTTCTTATTTTCAGTAGGTTTATTATTTTACAATCGTCTTTTTCATACTCTCCTCCACCTTGATATACTTTCCAGTTCTATCCTGGAGCTGCAACATGCTTTCGGGAGGGCGCTTAGCCAGGGACATTTTAAAGAACTCGTCTCTAGTCCCTTGATGTGGGGTTATCATAGCTACCTTATCATCAAGATCAGGGACCTTCAAAGCCTCCTTCATAAATCGATTCAGATATTCTCTCAGGGACTCCTTTGCTCCTTGGACTATGCCCATGAGAGAGGTTAAACTCTTCTCGTGTACTCTGCAACTTATGAACTGTTTCATAAAAGCTTGGATCAAGTCCTTAAAGGATCCAATAGAGTTTGGGTGCAGAAGGCTGTACCACCTTTAAGCCATACCCGATAGGGTTTGAGGGAAGGCCCAACACTTAATAGCGTCATTCATGGGCTGTAGCAATAGGGCATTAGAGAACATCCTAACATGATTAGCAGGGTTGTTAGTACCATCATATGCTTTGATGGTGGGTATTTTAAACTTCCTAGAGATGCGGGCATTCATTATCTCATCAGTGAATGGTGGGTTCGGATCATCAGGATCTCCTAGGGGTATAAGATCACTTGGATCAGCCCTTGGGGCAACAACCGTTCTTGGTATTGGACCATCCAGGTCTATGATTGGAGGATGATTTCTCCGCCTCGGAGCGAGTGGAGGTCTTGGGGCTAGATGCGTCTCTAGGTCACGCTTCAGCCTTTGGATCTCATCTTCATGAGCCCTGATCCTCTCTTGAACATGTTGGGGGTTCGTCCATTGAGTGATCCTGGGGCGTTGCTCAGGATCATCCATCGGCTCTTTGCCAGCACGCCTCCTTTTCGGAGCAATATCATCATCCGATAATTCAGAGTCTCTATCAGTATAAGGTCCACAGGATTCTTGATCCTCCAGAATAGGAGCCAAGCCACGTATGTATTGGGACATCCAACCTTGTACTTTAATCCTATTAGAGTGTCCACTCCCTCTAACTTCGGAGTATAGAGGCATCCTGTAAGGGGGGGTTAGTAGTCACAATTGTCGAGTACTCATACCCAACGGGTTGAGAGTTCGTAGGTGCATGTAGCTACTGAAATTGGGGAATCGTCCCTTGAGGACCCGGGGGATTCGTCCCTTGTGGCTGAGCCTCAGTTGCCCCTACCGGGGTACCTCCTTGGGTGGAGGCATAGGTTGAGTGCGGTGGTACTTCCACCACTGATGTGATCATTCGTGATGGGACAGGAGTGTCTATTCCACTATTGTTTCTGCTCCGTGTATTCACCATAGTTGTTGTAGTTTTCCCACAGACGGCGCCAAATGTTGTGGAATAAAAACCTGAATGCGTTAGTATTTAATGTTAGGGTTTGTGAGCTTCGAGCTTTAATGGCTGTTATTACGTTCGGGACTATCGGTCCTTACAAGATGCCTATGTATCTCTGTGTTGTAGAGAATCAAGCCAAAAATGTAGTTCTAGGTTGAGGGGTAGAGCCCTTTATATAGAGGTGAGTCTAGGGTTAGACTTCTGTTGGGAGACTTGGTGGACAAGTCTCCAACTTAGATGGTAATTAGGAGTCCTATAAGGGAAGAAACTCCGGAACCTTCTGTGTAGGAGTTTGAATCTGTTTAGAACACACGTCTCTGCTATTCCAGCCGTATTAGGCCTAGTCCGTGAACATCTTGTGTTCGTGGACCTTGATGACCTCAGCTAATGGGTCTTGTCTACACGGGTAGTCTTGAGTCTGCTATGAGCTCGAACCAGACAAGCCTGTACTGAACATCTGAAAAAAAGCCCAAGTGTAATTAATGCGACATTTAATGTGTCTTTAGGAAGTATTTTCTATCCATATCAATGGGTGAATCTAAAATTATTATTGAATTATACCACATATATAGCCCTCGTTGTTTGAGTGAAAAAATGGTAAATTAATAAAACAATTATAAGATATGGTTCGTTATTGTTTTAACGTAATTAAAGTTATGAATTTCTATAAATAACTTATATATTTCCAAATCAAAATCACAGAATTTAGCTATTTTCTAAAATGAAACGGTACAAAAAAATAAATAAAATAATAGTTCTCTTTCCAAAAGCACTATGAAAATTAATTTTGTGCTCATGCATTTAGATGAACCGGTTGCCCAAATAGCCAGATTAAATCATGAGCATACGACTTTATTTTGAACTTGGATACGGATTGAAGTCGAAAAGTTAAAAACGGCAAGTCATTCTTTTGAGTCTTACTTAGTCAATTTTGAGTTCTGCTCAGTCTAAAAATATTGGATGTCTAATGAAAGGTGTTGAGAAAATTTTATTTTGCAACAAAAAATATTCAGTAATTTAATTCTATGAGAACCTGAATGTTTGTTAAATTTCACTTAATCATCGATCTTTATATATATGGACGAAAGTAGAGTTACAGAGGGAAAAAAAAGGTGATGACTACAGGATTGCAAAACTTGAGAATATGCAGGAACTGATAGAATTTGATGCCAGAGAATCGTTAACTACTTTCCAAGTTATACATACAAGTTGTATCTTAAATTTGAGTATTTTTTCTTGTTAAAAAGATTTAATAAATATATCAGGTTTAGAAAATGGTTGTGACATTTAGTAATATGATTGCATCATCCAAATTTATTTTTGCTACAAACAATTTGCAATCATGTCTGTATAAATTATCTGTGTAAGATTTAGTACGAAGGCTCGTGCCTTGCACTTTTACGTTAATGATAAATTGAAAATGCAAAGGGCTTGTTGTTATGAACAAGGTGCCGACTTGGTTAACGATATTTTGAAAGCATATTTTAAAAACAAATCATTTTTTAGCCTTTTTTCAGATCATTACTTTTATGACAATAATAAATAAAGAGTCAAAAGACATTAAGACAGAATGAAATTTACATATAAAATAACAATGAAAAAACAACAACCAATTAATAAATATTGTAGCTGATTAACGGTCAAATTACCTAAAGTATGTGTAAGAAAAAACAGCAACCAATTAATTTTCTTTTTTCAGCTGTTACAACAGGAAATACAGTTCCATCCGCACACATTTTGCACGAAATACCATAAGGAACACCCAAATGTTGTAGAGTAAGCTGCATACGAGTCTGTGCTTTATTAGTTTCCAAAGACATTTTCAAATCATTTAGCTTTTCCAAGACATTAAAGGTCATCGGGTAGTTTTTTTTACAATAACGACATTTCACGTAGCCGGAGATATTGTGGTGATCATTGTTAAGTAGGTCGTTTAACGTCATCACTATAGCTTTCCCTTGCCTGATACAAGGAAGCTTTTGCACCGGTTTCGCCAAGGCCAATTGTTGGTATGAAGAAATTTAGATGAGGAGGAGGAGCCGTCTCCTTTATTAGGATTTAATGATTTTATTCGTGCATTCTCGAAAGTAACATACTCCTCCCATGAGAGATGAGGTAGGTTTGATCGATACGATAAAAGTGGAGGGTCAATTGTAGGTGGAAAAGAATGATATAATATGTTTGGGGTTTGATCAGACGGGGGGAAGAGATTTGAGTTTGGGAGTGAGAGTGTAGAATATTGAGTTTGTAATGTCCATATTTGGATTTAGTATTATTTTATTCGAACATAAATCGATTATGGGTATTGTCAGTCCGTATCCAAATCGGATATGGAACAATATCGTATTTTTCTTTTTCTCACTAGATATTTTGTTATCTATCAAATCTGAGTCGAATATGACCTATCAATATAAAAAAAATTATAATAATTTTAATTATATAATTATCAATTTATTTTAAAATAGGGATAACATTATAAGAGTATAAAAATCACAAATCAAAAATTTCAATATATGATTAATTAAATATATATATATATATGATTATAAAATTTTCATTTTAAAGGGGGGGGTAAAACATAATCACTGGTTTAAAATATAAGGTTTTAACAAATTATAAATTTCTATTTACATAAAAATGTAATGAGTCAAAAATAATTATCAAAAATATTCAAAAAATATTTGTAAAAATACGGTGCAACCAAAATCAACCATATACTCTGTAACGACCGAGAATTTTGCGTCATAATTAAGAAAGTAAAGTGCGTGTTATGTGATGAGATTATAATTACGTGATTAAGTGGTAATTATTTGTCATATCTGAGGAGCGTGGATAAAAATGTTCCAATTTAAAGAGTCAGCTTAGAAGTCGAGCTGTGGTGTCGGGCCGTCAGGTAGAACGGAACCCGTCCTAATATGGAAATTAAATAATATAAAATGTGAATTATATGTGAAGTGAATGAATAAAGTATTTCATCTTAAGAGACGTGTTAATTGGTAAAGGTAATGAGAAGCGTATTCGAAACGCTGAGCGTCGGGCCGTCAGGCTGAACGTGACCCGGTACGCGTAAAAGAGGATAAAGATTTAAGAGTGATATATTTTATAATCAGACCTGAGTCGTTATATGATCATATATGTGTGATTGCTTGCCTGTGTGCATGACTGTGTGCTCTGTGATATTTTTTTTTGGATTAAAAGGAATTACTTGATTTAAATAAGGGTTTATTTAACCTTCGTGCATTTTTATAAAATCATCTGAGATGGATAAAAACATGAGATTTGTTCTGTTATCTTCGTAGAGGTCTTAAAGACTTTTTAAAAATGATAAGTGAATTTAATTGTGGATCTTTGCATTTTTAAATTAATTTTATGTGGAAAATATATTTATTAAAGCGAGTTTGCAAAATTCATATAAAATCAACCGTTCGCTCAAAAATTCATTATGAGTAATGGTTGGAAAGCTAATTTCGAGATCTACGTGATAAAGATTTTTATTCAAAGCAATTTCATCGTTCCGAGAGAAGCCTTTGCAGATTAATTCTAATTTCTTTTAAGGATAAAAAGAGAGTCAAATTAAGCAATAACCAAATTACCATATTACCCTCCCTTGGTAATATAAAATCACCCCACCTCCTTCTCTTTTCTTTTCTTCCCGAGCCCTCCTCTTCATTCTCTCTTTCTCTCATTTCTTTTCTCTCTCTCTCTCGGGTTTTTCTCTCCCTCTCGGTACTCTCTCTTTCTTCACTCTCTTTCACTTGTTCTTCACTCATTTTCGGGTATAGAACCCTAATTGTGTGAGAAATAGAGATATCCACTGGTAGTCATTCATGCATGTTGCCATTTTAAAGTTTTTGGGAAAGATCAAAGTTGAGTTTGGTGATTTTTGAGTTCGGCTTTCATGAAAATAAAAAGGGGTCTTGTGTTTTGAATGAGGATTGTGTTGCATGTGTGATTACTTGAGTAATTGGTGGTTGATGGTTGGAAACCCCCGAATGGGGGCACCACCGAGATGGGCACCGCCACCGGTGATGAACTCCGGTGAACCGGTGGTGAGCTATGATGCTTTGACTGAGCTCTAATAATTCAAAAACTTGGTTTCGAGTGTTGCATGTTTGTTTTTTTAGAGAATCCGAATGTTGATCTTGGTTTAAAAATGTTGTTACACTCAAATGATTTGATGAATGTTTATAATATCGATTTGAATTAGGATTTGATTGTGATTTGAAGGTGTGTATGTTAAATATGATTGCATGTTGAGTTGTGGTTCGAGAATTTGTTATAAAGTTTCGGTTTTAAAGAATGAGTGTTCAAATTATTATTGATCAAGTACTTTTGGTTTAGATTAAATTCAATTCTTGATTTTTGAACTTGCATGTTGGTTTTTGCTAGTTGCATGGCATTTTGTTGAAAAAGGCCGAATGGCCATTATAATTTTAAAGAAATCAAGTTGATTGTGGTTGATTGCATGATTTAATGATTTGATGTTAAGAAATAGGATGATTTGTGATTCAAGGAGTAAGAATATCAAGTTACATGTCTTGTTTTTGAAAAAGGCCGAATGGACTTAATCTTTAAAGTTGTTTGATTTAAGTAAACTTGATTAAAGTAATAATGGATTGTTATTAGCTTGAAAAAGGAATGAAATTATTGATGCATGCTAAGTTAGGTTCGAATTTTTATGTTAATAAGAAAGGGAATTGATTTTTGTGAGATGATCTTGGTAAACGCTAAGTATGAATAGCCTAAAAGTGATTGCATGTTAGTTTTACAAAGGATCAAGATGTGCATGTCAATGGTTTGTCCTTGAGATGTGAATTTGAGTTATTGCCGAATGAAATTGAATTAAAATAGATTAATTTGATGAATGAATGGATGTATGTTGTAATTTAGAGAAAAAAATCAATTGTGTTAAGGAATTGAGTTGGCTTACGTGGTAAAGATAAAGTGTTTGATATCGTGCTAAGTTGAAATTGAATTGCATGTGAGCATGTATGTAGTATTATGGTTCGAATTTTTATGAATACAAGAAAGAAGAGTGGTTCTTTAAAGGTTGTTAAACGAGATACTTGTTTATATGAATTAAAGTGAATATTTGATTGGTTCTATGGTAGGTATTTGCAATAAGGCCGAATAGGCCATAAGAAATAAAGGTCAAAACTTGATTTTGGTAATTGAAAGAATGATTGAGTGTTATATGTGAAAATCTTTGATTTTGCTTGATTGGTTCGAATTAAGGAATAAAAGAAAAGGGAATTAAGTCGATTGATATAAGTGATAGTATGCACGTAAATGTTTGGTTGTGAATGGGTCTAGTACTCGTAAAAGAGTGGTGTTAGTGTGATTTGAGAAATAGCCTAGGTCAAGCGAGTATGCTTTGATTGCTAGGTATATAAGGATATGAAAACTACGAGAAAGAATTGTGCTATGTGCTATGTGCTATGTGCTGTGTGCTTATCTGTATAAGCTATATTCGTATGCTCGAGTTAAAGATATAATCGAGTTATCGTATAGAGAGATCGTTCCGGGAACGAGAGTTGGGAATCTAATTAAGGTTTTGGTTTTTATTGTAGATTCGGAGCGTGAGGGCATTCGGGCTAGGAAAGGGAAAAGTATACTAGGTGGCAGTAGTTCAACCCTCAGGAAAGCAATTTCAGGCAAGTAACTCTGATTACTTGTGTAAATGATTATAAAGGAAATGTTGTTCATACCATGTAGAGTATTGAACTGTTAAAGTATAAAACCCTTGCTTTATGAAACCCTGATATTGATTTGAAGTACCCTTTGTTCTTGATAACCTGTTATTGATAATCCTATTGATTTCACCCTTTGATAATCTGTCTTTCTGTTCAAGTTTCCTATAATGCCACGGTCATATTGAACCTTTAATTATATTGGATAACTCTGTTAATGATACCATGTTTCTCTTGATCGCACTAATGATCCCTAAGTTATTACTGATCATTCAAATTTAATGCCTTATTATCCTTGATACAGAATTCTTGAGAATTGTTCCTTGCGTATCTTTGATTCACTCCCTGAACTTTGTTTCTTTAAAATCTGAATTAAGAATGAGTTTCGACTTGAAAGAGTCCGAATGATTTCAAAGGCTTGGTAAAGATAAAATGAATTTTAGAAAACCTATTGTTTTCCAACTCAAGGTTTTCCAAATGAATTCCTGATGGATTGGATTGAGATGTAAGAGGCTAGTGGGACTAGTCCAGTCATGGTAAGAGGCTAGTGGGACTAGTCCAATTTAAGGCTGAAATTATGCCGAATGGTACCTTAAAGACCGGAATGGAGGTCGATACGGGCTGATCACCCATATATAATGAAATGGAAAGATAAGTGATCCAATCAAGGGTTCTAAATGACTATTTAAAAAGGGAACTGAAACTTTTATTCAGTAAATTGATTTCTGGAAATGAAAATGTTTTATACTGTTTTGAAAAGAGCTGATTATGTTATTGTGGAGCTTAAGGCTCAGAACCCTGATTCCTGAAATTGTTGATCATATGAATGATTCTATATCTTGAAATACTGTTGCTTTCCTCTACCGTAAGATCTATTTTGATCCTATAATGATTGTGTTGAATGTCGGCTTTCATCCTGTTTCGAGCCTTGATTCTTGAAAGCCCAACTATTCTTCGGATACCTTTCCTTATCCCAAAGAAAACAAAAATGAATATATGGAAATCTGCCACCTAAATTAGCTAAAATAGAATGCCCTAGTTTGTTCAAAGTATATTGAGAATTGTTATTGTAGAACTGCTATATAGTTACTTGCTGAGTTTTATACTCATTGTTTTGTCTTAATCTAACCATGACAGTTAAGCAAGAAGATGGCCAGATATAGGCGCACTGCTCGTAAGAGCGTACCTGGTGGTCCCTATCGTGTTGAGGGCTTCCAGTTGCCAGAGCAGGTAGTATAGGTTATGAGTGAGCTCGCGCCTAGAAAGTGGTGTTTAAAGATACAATGGGTTATCTGTCGGTTCCCATCCGGAATCGATATTGATCATTTAATAATATTTTGGGTTTGTAAGTTATATTCTGTGATTGGTAGTTGTAATCTTGTCTCATACTTTATCCTGTTGATCCTGTTAGTAGCTAATCGGGGTTTATGCATATTTTATTATTAGAATAGAGGAGTGTGAGTCCTCATTTCCTAACCCCGAGATTGAGGGCGTCACAAGTTGGTATCAGAGCTACAGGATCTAGTCCCTGAGATAAGTTAGGTTTTAAAAAAAAAAGGGGGGGTATTTTGGGAATATATCTATATCGCGAGAGAGTTCGACTCATGTAGAGTTGAGTTAGACTATTAGGTATAGTCTAAGGAAAGTGTTTGATTGGTAAAGTAGAAACTAGAGTTAGGGTGTGAGTTAGATGGAAGCTTTATTTGACCCTAACATTGTTTTTTGGTTGCTGTTTTATGTTTTCTCTCAGGATCCTAGTAGTGGTAGTGACTCAGACTCAGAGATTAGCTTGACTGGTACCCCTGTGGACCCTATTCCACCCTCTCCAGAGGAGCCTGTATATGTTAGTTCAGACCCAGAGGAGGACCCTTCTGAGAGTAGTGAGATCCCCATGCAGATTTCACCCTTGAGGCCTGATTCAGAGATCCCTGCCCCTGAGCCAGAGTCGGAAATGCCTAAGACTGTTCATGTCAGTATTGGTGGCAAGTTAGCCCAGGACCGAGACTTTGTGTACTCCCGCATTCCTGAGTTAGGAGCTTTGGTGGTTAGACTAGCCAGGGGGTCTAGGCAGTGTGCTTCTATTATGGATGATGAGTGGCGAGTTCGAGTGAAGATGGTGGAGCAGGTTGCCAGGAGGAGATTGGATGAGGGACCATCCACTAGTGATGCTGATACTGAGGACCGGAGGCTGCATAAGATCATTCGCTGGATGTTGGTTGTGTTGAGAGAGATCCTAGATGACTAAACGGGACTGTTGGTTGAGCATGTAGATTGTTGTTGTTGTTTTTCAGCGCCGGTAGGCTTTGGGATACTTGGTCAGATGCCGGGATCCCTTTTTCATTTATCTTGCTGTATTTCAGACCAGTGCAGTAGTAGTAGTAGTTGGAAGTTAGGGGTAGATAGGGGAATGTTTTCCAATTTTTCCTCTGTTTAACCCTGCTATTTATTGTATCTTGTTTCAGAACCCTAAAATCCAGAATATTTCCTATGTAACCTCTGAATAAATAAATCTATTATCTTGTTTTCCTTTGTGCACCTTGATTATTTCATGAACTGTTCTCAATTCCATGTTTTAAATACAACCATGTTTTCGTACAACCATCGTAAAACCCTATTCCGTGCCATGATAAAACAACACCGATATGAGAATTATGTAGTAATAGGATTGCATGTGCAAATTGGGTAAAACTTAAAACCCACAAAAGAGATTTCATAAAAATTGTTGTTATATATATGTCATGCTATCGTATTGCTAAATAATTGCTCAATCAGGTTTGTAAGAAATGGCCAACTCACCAGATCACCAAGAAGAAGAAATTCCCACCCAAGACCCAGAAATAAACCCAGAAACCACTTTGATGAGCAGACTTGCTCAGCTTTTGCAACAACCTGTGGCCCCAAAAGTTGGAAATTTCAAGCACTTTCAATCTGTTCATCCTCCAGAGTTCTTAGGTTTGCCAGATCCGATTAAAGCACAGTCGTGGTTGAGAGAGATGGAAAAAGCTTTTGAGTTAGCCGAAGTTAAGGACGATAAGAAAGCTCAGTACGCAAGTTATTATTTGAGGGATGAAGCAAGTTTCTGGTGGGAGTCTTCTAAGGCGTTGTTGGAAGGCAAAGACTTATCTTGGGAGAAGTTCAATGAGATGTTTCTGGAAAAATATTTGCCAAGTTATATGCAAGATCAGTTGGAGATGAAATTTTTGGATCTTAGACAGGAGGAAATGTCGGTAGCAGAATATGAGGTGAAGTTTTCGGAGTTGGCAAGGTTCATGCCACAGTACGTGAATACTGAAGCAAAGAAGGCTAAGAGGTTCCAGCAGGGACTTAAGTCGTGGATTAGGAGTCAAATAGCAATGTTGGAGATCAAGAGCTATGCTACTTTGGTTCAGAAGGCAATGATAGTGGAAGGTGAGCGGGAAGCTGCTCGAAGAGAAAATGAAGGAAGAAAGAGGAAGTTTGAAAGCTCTGAGCAAGAGCAAGGAAGTTCAAAGTTCAGAGGAAAGTTTGGGAAGAATGGTGGAGGTCAGAACAAAAAGTTCCAGAAGTTTAGACCCGGGAATGGAGCTCCGAAGAACCATTTCCAGAAAGCTGGACAATCGGGAAAGGAAAGCAGACCCCAGATGCAAGAATGCAGGAACTGTGGAAAGAGACACCCGGGGAGGTGTAATAAACTGGATATAACATGTTTTAAGTGCAACCAGAAGGGGCATTATTCTTCAGAATGTTTAAATGAAGTAAGGAAGCCTGATTTGGCTTGTTTCAAGTGTGGCAAGGTAGGCCATATGGCTAGAAATTGCAAGGAGCCTGTGCAGAAGGCTAATGTTCTCAGAATTGCTGGACCGCCGTCTCTCCCAGCATCATCAGCTCAACCCAGAGCCAGGACCTTTAACATGTCAATGAAAGATGTGGTGCAAGATGTGGATGTGGTAGCAGGTATGCTTGTTATAAACTCAGTAGAAGTAAAAGTTTTGATGGATTCTGGAGCAACCAGATCTTTTATTTCTGAAAGCATTCTTGATAAGTTAAATTGTGTTGCGTACCCTCTAGAGCCTAAGTTGATTATAGAAGTAGCTAATCAAGAGAAAGTTGTTGTTAATAAGATTTGTCCCGACTGTGATGTGTCTATAGAAGGTCGGCACTTTTCTACTGACTTAATCCCTTTTAAGTTAGGAGAATTTGAAGTTATTCTAGGAATGGATTGGTTGTCAAACCACGAGGCGCAAATAGAGTGTAAAAGTAAGAAAGTGAAGTTAAAAACCAAGGATGGTGAGGAAGTGATATTTAAAAGAAAGAGGCAAGAGAAGAAATTTCTAACGGTTATTGAGGCAAGAAGATTAATACGTCAAGGATGCGAAGTTTATTTGGCTCATGTCGTGGACGTGGAGAAAGAATCTGTAAGGATCGACGATATTCCGGTAGTAAGAGATTTTCCGGACGTGTTTCCTGATGAATTGCCTGGACTACCTCCAGACAGAGAGATCGAGTTTACGATTGAATTGGCTCCTGGTACGGAACCATTGTCGAAAGCTCCCTATCGCATGGCGCCGGTTGAAATGAAGGAATTGGCAGCTCAGTTGCAAGAGTTGTTGGACAAAGGAGTAATCCGACCGAGTGTATCCCCGTGGGGCGCACCGGTGTTGTTTGTAAAGAAGAAGGATGGAAGTATGCGATTATGTATCGATTACCGTGAACTGAATAAGTTGACAATCAAGAATAAGTACCCTCTACCATGGATCGATGACTTGTTTGACCAATTGAAAGGAGCTTCGTGTTTCTCAAAGATTGATTTAAGATATGGGTATCATCAATTAAAGATCAAAGCGGAAGATATACCCAAGACAGTGTTCCGAACGAGATACGGACACTATGAGTTTTTGGTGATGGCATTTGGCTTGACGAATGCGCCAGCTGCATTTATGGATCTTATGAACAGAGTGTTCAAGCAGTATTTGGACAAGTTCGTGATTGTGTTTATTGACGATATACTAATTTATTCCGAATCAGAGGAAGATCATAAGGAGCATTTGAGGATTTCCTTGGAAATTCTGCGAAAAGAGAAGCTGTATGCAAAGTTTTCAAAGTGTGAATTTTGGCTAAAAGAAGTGCAATTTCTTGGTCATGTAGTTAATAAAGAAGGAATTAAAGTGGATCCAGCCAAGATAGAAGCTGTGATGAATTGGGAAAGACCCAAGACTCCAACGGAAGTCAGAAGTTTTCTGTGATTAGTCGGATACTATAGAAGATTTGTGCAAGATTTCTCAAAGATTGTCGTTCCATTGACAAAGTTGACGAGAAAGAATGAGAAGTTTGTTTGGACAGAAAAGTGTGAGAAAAGTTTTCAAGAATTAAAGAAGAGGTTGGTAACCGCCCCTGTGTTGGTATTACCAGATGATAAAGGAGAATTTGTGATATTCAGTAATGCTTCCTATAAAGGACTTGGATGCGTCTTAATGCAACACGGGAAGTTAATAGCATACGCGTCAAGGCAACTCAAACCGCATGAGCAAAAGTATCCAACGCACGATTTGGAATTGGCAGCAATTGTATTTGCCCTTAAGATTTGGAGGCATTATTTGTACGGAGAAAAGTGCGAGATTTATACAGATCATAAGAGCTTAAAGTATATCTTTACTCAGAAAGAACTAAATATGCGACAAAGAAGGTGGTTGGAATTAATCAAAGATTATGATTGTGCGATAAACTATCATCCTGGAAAGGCAAATGTGGTAGCTGATGCTTTAAGTCGAAAGGAAAAGTTGAATATGTTAACGTCATCAGAAGAATTAATCAAGGACTTTGAAAAGATGGAGATAGTGGTGCAGACTCCAGAATGTGGAGGTGAAGCCATTTATGCAATATGGTTTTAACCTGAAATTTTGGAAAAGATTAGATGCTGTCAAGAGCAAGTGATGAATCGCGAACGGAATAAGTTGACGGGAGAAGAAATTAAAGCTCAAAAGGATGGAAAAGGGATATATCGTGTTAACTCACGTATTTGGATACCTGATGTTGTGGAGCTAAAGCACAAGATTTTGCAAGAAGCGCATAACTTGAGATTTTCAATTCACCCTGGGAGTACGAAGATGTACCAGGATTTGAAAGAAAATTTTTGGTGGCCAAACATGAAAAGGAAATTGCGGAATGGATAAGCAAATGTTACACGTGCCAAAGAGTTAAAGCGGAACATCAAAGGCCAAGTGGATTGCTTCAGCCACTGGACATACCCGAATGGAAATGGGAACATATCGCAATGGATTTCGTGGTGGGATTACCTAAAACCAAGTCTAATCATGATGCGATTTGGGTGGTAATTGATCGACTAACAAAGTCAGCACATTTCTTGCCGATAAACGAAAGGTTTTCATTAGAGAAGCTGATCAAAATGTATCTGGATGAAATTGTGATGCGTCATGGAGTTCCTGTATCTATCGTGTCTGATAGAGATCCAAGGTTTAATTCAAGATTTTGGCGACAATTCCATGATCAATTGGGAACGAAATTGAAAATGAGTACGGCATATCATCCGCAGACAGACGGACAAAGTGAAAGGACAATCCAGACAATTGAGGATATATTGCGAACCTGCGCAATAGATTTCAAAGGAAATTGGGACGATCATTTGCCCTTAATTGAATTTTCCTACAACAACAATTATCACGCAAGTATTGGCATGCCGCCTTATGAAGCGTTGTATGGAAGGAAGTGTAGATCCCCTACTTATTGGGACGAAGTTGGTGAGCGCAAGTTAATTGGCCCCGAGCTAGTGCAGCAAACAAAGGAAAAAGTTAAACTGATACGAAAGAGATTAATTGCAGCTCAAGACCGACAGGAAAAGTACGCGAATCGAGAGCGGAAAGATGTGCAATTCGAAACTGGAGACAAAGTCTTATTGAAGATATCTCCTTGGAAAGGTTTAACTCGATTTGGAAAGAAAGGAAAGCTAAGTCCAAGGTACATGGGACCATTTGAAGTATTGCGACAAGTTGGGAAAGTGGCGTATAAATTGGCGCTGCCGCCGCAAATGCAACATCTGCACAATGTATTTCATGTATCTCACCTGAAGAAGTATAAAGCCGATGCGAGCCATGTGATCGAGTTGGAACCAGTAGAAATCCAACCAAATTTGTCCTATGTGGAACAACCAGTGCGAATTTTGGATCGAAAAGAAAGGACGCTTAGAAATAAAGTTGTACCTCTAGTTAGAGTATTGTGGAGAAATCCACTAGTCGAGGAATCGACTTGGGAATTAGAAAGCGAAATGAAAGAAAAGTATCCCCATCTGTTTGCTTAGATTAGAGTATGGGGACAGAATCCTTTTAAGGAGGGTAGATTGTAATGACCGAGAATTTTGCGTCGTAATTAAGAAAGTAAAGTGCGTGTTATGTGATGAGATTATAATTACGTGATTAAGTGGTAATTATTTATCATATCTGAGGAGCGTGGATAAAAACGTTCCAATTTAAAGAGTCAGCTTAGAAGTCGAGCTGTGGTGTCGGGCCGTCAGGTAGAACGGAACCCGTCCTAATATGGAAATTAAATAATATAAAATGTGAATTATATGTGAAGTGAATGAATAAAGTATTTCATCTTAAGAGACGTGTTAATTGGCAAAGGTAATGAGAAGCGTATTCGAAGCGCTGAGCGTCGGGCCGTCAGGCTGAACGTGACCCGGTACGCGTAAAAGAGGATAAAGATTTAAGAGTGATATATTTTATAATCAGACATGAGTCATTATATGATCATATATGTGTGATTGCTTGCCTGTGTGCATGACTGTGTGCTCTGTGACATTTTTTTTTTGGATTAAAAGGAATTATTTGATTTAAATAAGGGTTTATTTAACCTTCGTGCATTTTTATAAAATCATCTGAGATGGATAAAAACATGAGATTTGTTCTGTTATCTTCGTAGAGGTCTTAAAGACTTTTTAAAAATGATAAGTGAATTTAATTGTGGATCTTTGCATTTTTAAATTAATTTTATGTGGAAAATGTATTTATTAAAGCGAGTTTGCAAAATTCATATAAAATCAACCGTTCGCTCAAAAATTCATTATGAGTAATGGTTGGAAAGCTAATTTCGAGATCTACGTGATAAAGATTTTTATTCAAAGCAATTTCATCGTTCCGAGAGAAGCCTTTGCAGATTAATTCTAATTTCTTTTAAGGATAAAAAGAGAGTCAAATTAAGCAATAACCAAATTACCATATTACCCTCCCTTGGTAATATAAAATCACCCCACCTCCTTCTCTTTTCTTTTCTTCCCGAGCCCTCCTCTTCATTCTCTCTTTCTCTCATTTCTTTTCTCTCTCTCTCTCGGGTTTTTCTCTCCCTCTCGGTACTCTCTCTTTCTTCACTCTCTTTCACTTGTTCTTCACTCATTTTTGGGTATAGAACCCTAATTGTGTGAGAAATAGAGATATCCACTGGTATTCATTCATGCATGTTGCCATTTTAAAGTTTTTGGGAAAGATCAAAGTTGAGTTTGGTGATTTTTGAGTTCGGCTTTCATGAAAATAAAAAGGGGTCTTGTGTTTTGAATGAGGATTGTGTTGCAAGTATCTCGTGCTAAGTTGAAATTGAATTGCATGTGAGCATGTATGTAGTATTATGGTTCGAATTTTTATGAATACAAGAAAGAAGAGTGGTTCTTTAAAGGTTGTTAAACGAGATACTTGTTTATATGAATTAAAGTGAATATTTGATTGGTTCTATGGTAGGTATTTGCAATAAGGCCGAATAGGCCATAAGAAATAAAGGTCAAAACTTGATTTTGGTAATTGAAAGAATGATTGAGTGTTATATGTGAAAATCTTTGATTTTGCTTGATTGGTTCGAATTAAGGAATAAAAGAAAAGGGAATTAAGTCGATTGATATAAGTGATAGTATGCACGTAAATGTTTGGTTGTGAATGGGTCTAGTACTCGTAAAAGAGTGGTGTTAGTGTGATTTGAGAAATAGCCTAGGTCAAGCGAGTACGCTTTGATTGCTAGGTATATAAGGATATGAAAACTACGAGAAAGAATTGTGCTATGTGCTATGTGCTATGTGTTGTGTGCTTATCTGTATAAGCTATATTCGTATGCTCGAGTTAAAGATATAATCGAGTTATCGTATAGAGAGATCGTTCCGGGAACGAGAGTTGGGAATCTAATTAAGGTTTTGGTTTTTATTGTAGATTCGGAGCGTGAGGGCATTCGGGCTAGAAAAGGGAAAAGTATACTAGGTGGCAGTAGTTCAACCCTCAGGAAAGCAATTTCAGTCAAGTAACTCTGATTACTTGTGTAAATGATTATAAAGGAAATGTTGTTCATACCATGTAGAGTATTGAACTGTTAAAGTATAAAACCCTTGCTTTATGAAACCCTGATATTGATTTGAAGTACCCTTTGTTCTTGATAACCTGTTATTGATAATCCTATTGATTTCACCCTTTGATAATCTGCCTTTCTGTTCAAGTTTCCTATAATGCCACGGTCATATTGAACCTTTAATTATCTTGGATAACTCTGTTAATGATACCCTGTTTCTCTTGACCGCACTAATGATCCCTAAGTTATTACTGATCCTTCAAATTTAATGTCTTATTATCCTTGATACAGAATTCTTGAGAATTGTTCCTTGCGTATCTTTGATTCACTCCCTGAACTTTGTTTCTTTAAAATCTGAATTAAGAATGAGTTTCGACTTGAAAGAGTCCGAATGATTTCAAAGGCTTGGTAAAGATAAAATGAATTTTAGAAAACCTATTGTTTTCCAACTCAAGGTTTTCCAAATGAATTCCTGATGGATTGGATTGAGACGTAAGAGGCTAGTGGGACTAGTCCAGTCATGGTAAGAGGCTAGTGGGACTAGTCCAATTTAAGGCTGAAATTATGCCGAATGGTACCTTAAAGACCGAAATGGAGGTCGATACGGGCTGATCACCCGTATATATTGAAATGGAAAGATAAGTGATCCAATCAAGGGTTCTAAATGACTATTTAAAAAGGGAACTGAAACTTTTATTCAGTAAATTGATTTCTGGAAATGAAAATGTTTTATACTGTTTTGAAAAGAGCTGATTATGTTATTGTGGAGCTTAAGGCTCAGAACCCTGATTCCTGAAATTTTTGATCATATGAATGATTCTATATCTTGAAATACTGTTGCTTTCCTCTACCGTAAGATCTATTTTGATCCTATAATGATTGTGTTGAATGTCGGCTTTCATCCTGTTTCGAGCCTTGATTCTTGAAAGCCCAACTATTCTTCGGATACCTTTCCTTATCCCAAAGAAAACAAAAATGAATATATGGAAATCTGCCACCTAGATTAGCTAAAATAGAATGCCCTAGTTTGTTCAAAGTATATTGAGAATTGTTATTGTAGAACTGCTATATAGTTACTTGCTGAGTTTTATACTCATTGTTTTGTCTTAATCTAACCATGACAGTTAAGCAAGAAGATGGCCAGACTTAGGCGCACTGCTCGTAAGAGCGTACCTGGTGGTCCCTATCGTGTTGAGGGCTTCCAGTTGCCAGAGCAGGTAGTATAGGTTATGAGTGAGCTCGCACCTAGAAAGTGGTGTTTAAAGATACAATGGGTTATCTGTCGGTTCCCAGCCGGAATCGATATTGATCATTTAATTATATTTTGGGTTTGTAAGTTATATTCTGTGATTGGTAGTTGTAATCTTGTCTCATACTTATCCTGTTGATCCTGTTAGTAGCTAATCGGGGTTTATGCATATTTTATTATTAGAATAGAGGAGTGTGAGTCCTCATTTCCTAACCCCGAGATTGAGGGCGTCACATACTCAACTAGTTGCATCGAATTTATTTTGTTGCATTTAAGATTGCACGGAGTTGCAGAAACTCTTCGAGATTGCATCTAGTTGAATAAAATTGTAGAAAATCGTATTTTTGCAAAAAAATATGAAAAAGGTATTGTTACGAATAAAAAGGTATTTTTGCAAGTTTTTTAAAAAAGTGACTATAACTTTGCAAAAATATTTTTGGAATCAGTTATTTTTCTAAAAAGCTGAAAACATAATTTACATTCGAGTTGTAACTGAATACGAACCATGAATCATATTCAGGGTAAGATCATTTATAAAAAAATAATATGAAAGAAAATTTGAGAGCGGATATAAGTGTTTGTATTTAGGATCATATTTTATCTAACTATGATTTTCCCGTCAGATTCTGATCATATATAAAACTAAAAAAGTTATTTATCATATTTACGAGCTGGGCATAATCAGAGATACTGGATAGACCCGATCAATTTACAGATTTAATAATGTAAAATTTAACAAAACACGTTAGAGCAAGTGCAATACTAAAGTTAAAATGACTATAACTATTGTTATAATGTAAGACCAAGAAGTTTAGTTTGGTTCTCAAATAGGACTTTAACTCCAATGACATTTCTATTATATAACTAAACTGGCATAATAGCATGTGCGAGGCACGGGCCATTCTCTAGTACCCATTAAAATACCCGTCGACTGTCATTTTGGATGTGAGATGTTAAATAAAAACATCCATTTTGTAATGAAATTTCTATGTTCTTAATCATGCAAGCTGAATGTGCAAGACGTAGGATAAAACTGAAAACTTAAAATTGCAATTATCCATGACATACAATTATATTTATATATATTTTTCGAAAAGGAAAATAAATTATAAAATGCAAAGTTCTAAAGTATGGATGTAGAACACATAATATTTTTTATATTAAAAGGAAAACCATCTTTGTGGGCGATTCAGGATCTTTCTGTTTTTTCAACTTTGTACTGGAATCATTATCATTGTCAACTTTTGTCAGTGGTATGCACTACAAGACACACATGACAATATATTTCTCAAAGTGTTGGATAACGAAATATAATAGAAATGATATTCTTGGTACAACATCAAATATTTTTATAATATTTTCAGTGTGTTCAATATTAAATTGATCACTAAAATGGAGCCCGTATATTATTTTGTTCGCCGATCTTAACAAGTTATCATATACAGTCACTTAAGGTGGTCTAATTATCAATTTTTTCATCTTTCAATTTTAAAATAGATGTAGATATATTTAAAAAATAAAAAATAAGAAAAAAATATGGCTATTAAAATTATATACAAAGTTTTGTTCTTAGATTTTATCATAAAAAGACAAAAAAGTTACTTTTATTTTTTAAAAAACTTTAGTACGGGCTTTGTTAGAAAAGAAAATATACAATACTTAATAATTTATTTGAAGTGTAGTAAAAATATAACTCGAAAAAGCTTATGCCCAATGATAGTTTACACTTTTTAGTGAAGAAATATTTGTAGTGTTTCGGTTTTTTTCTTTTTAGTCTTTGATGATTCTGACTATGTAGATATTTTGGGTTGATGTAAACTTTGAGTTAAAGACTTGTCCATACTATTTGTAGTTTGGGTAGGGAAAATATTTATGGGTGTACGGTAATTGAAACTTGTTATATTTGGTGTTAGAAGAAATTGATGATATCAGTGTTTAAATATCAGAGTTTACCAATCAGTATTTGATATCAGAGTTTGACAGAGATGACGTCATCAACATTTACCATCAGTATTTGTTGATCGGCTTTTCTCATCTGAATTTACTCACATCAGTATTTGTCAATCTGGAAATCAGGAGATATCAAAGGAAGAAAAATTTACAGAGATATATCGGTGTATAACTTTACTTATTGTAGCAATCAATAGATGGATATGTATTAGGAGTCCTTATTTTATTGTTACACATATTCTGGATTGATTATGCAGATGTGCAGTATATAAGCACATGTTAGGTTTACATTTTAAGTAGTTGTATTCGAGAGATATATCATACACATAACCTAGTAGTTCTCAAGGATATCTATTCATCCTTTGAGAGAGTATTGTAATCAGTTTTTGTCCATTAATAATAAAAATTGTTCCTTTAGTTGAGTCTGTTATTTCGATTTGATTGTTCAAACTGTATTCACCCCCTCTACAGTTGATTAAAGGTCTAACAATTGGTATCAGAGCAAATGTGTTGATACACAAATAATTTAAGATCCACAAAAAAATCTATAATGGCGGAAGCTCAACAAAATCCCCTTCCACCACCAGACATAAATCAAATCAGCCACAACATGAGTAGATATGAGGCTATCAAGGTTCCAGTTATGATGGTAAATGAATATCCAATTTGGAAAATGAAGATGGCCACGTGTCTGGAAGCAACAAATCCTGAATATCTGAACATGATTTATGATGGTCCTCACAGTCCAATGAAGCTAGTTGTTGTTGTTGCTGGCCAAGAGGAAAAGATGGTTGATAAAGAGAAGAAGGATTGTTCTCCTGAGGATCTTTCATCTATTATGAAAGATGCAAAAGTTAGACATATTTTGCATAGCAGTCTTGACACTGTAATGTGCAATAGAGTCATTGAATGCAAAACTGCCAAGGAAATTTGGGACACTTTGGAGATCAAGTGTTAAGGCACCATTGTTATCAAGAAGAATAGAAGGACAATACTCACTCAGGAGTATGAACACTTTGACTCAAAAGCTGATGAGTCATTAACTGAAATCTATGACAGGTTTCACAATCTAATGAATGACTTGTCACTGGTTGATAATGAATATGATCCAGAAAATTCTAACTTGAAGTTTCTTCTTGTACTCCCTAAAAAGTGGGACTTAAAGGTCACATCAATAAGGGAAATTTATGGTCTTAATGAAATATCTCTAGATGAGATCTATGGTATGTTGAAGACTCATGAACTAGAAATGGAGCAAAGAAGCAAGAGGAAAGGGAAAAAGAAGCCAGAGGAAAGGGAAAAAGAAGCAAGAGCAAGACAAGTTAAACTGAAGGTTGAAGAAAAACCAAGAGAGAAAGCTAAGGGAAAAATCCATTTCAAAGGAAAGGCTATGATTTTAAAGTTTGATACTGAGTCATCAAACTCTGATGATGACTCATACTCTGAAAGTGACTCAGACATGGAAAGTGATCATGTCAATGATGATGACATTCAACAAATAGCTGCTCTATTGATGAAAAGCTTCAAGAGAATGGTCTACAAAGACTTCAAGAAGGGAAAAAGGTTTTCCAGGAAAGGCTCTAGTTCCTCAAATACTGATAGGAGGAGTTACAGAATAAACTCCGATAAGAAGGAGTCAAAATTTTTGAAATATGACAAGTCAAAGACAAAATGCTACAACTGTGATGGAGTAGGACATATTGCAGCTGTCCGCAGAAAGCCAAGAGCTGACAAGAAACAAGCCTTGATCACCAAGAATAAGAACCAGGATGATTCATCATAATCAGATTAGGGTGTCAACTATGCTCTCATGGCAAATGCTGATAGTGAGGCTGAGACTACTGAGATGAAGGTACCTCAAACTACACTTGCTTTTGATACTGATGATATCTATGAATTAAGGCTACATCTTAAAACACCGCATGTAAGTTATAGGGATCAAACACTTGAAAATTCTAGGAATATAATTGAAAACTCTGATATAAAGAAAAGGAATGATCACCTAGAAGCTGAGTTGATTTTCATGCTAGAAACTTAAAAAAAAAGATGATGCTTTGTATGTTAAAGAAAAACTATTAGAAAATAATGCTTACCTTGAAAAAGAATTAGCTAAAGAAAGAGAGGTCATTAAGCTTTGGACTAATTCAGGAAAAATAACTCAGGGTTTAATAAAAAATGGCTGTTGGGGATCAGGATTAGGATATGCTGATAAATCTAATTCTGATAAGTTAAATGAAAAAGAAACTGAGAAAATTAAACCAATAAGTACTGATAAGAAGGTAAAACTGAACAGGTCTCAGTTAAGACCTATTAAGTTTAATTTAAGTGTTGATGTTCTTAAGTCAATAAATGAAAAAAGGCCAACATCAACATCTAAGTCAAACTTAAAAATTGATAAGTGTGAACAAGTTCACACCAAAACAATAAATGTTGGTTTAATGACTCAGAAACAGCTTAAGCAAAAATTGAAGGAAGTCAAGATGAAAAAAGGAGAAACAACCTAAAAAGAAAAGAAATGGAAAAGTAGGTTTAAATACGAAGAACAAATACAAACCCATTCCTAAGACACCTAGAAAGGCATGTTTTAACTGTAGTAGTGCTAATCATATTGTTGTTGTTTGCAGAAAGAATAAACGGATAAACATTGTTCCTCCTAAGTCAGATTTTAGGAATAGAACAGTGAGATATAAACCACAGAACCCATACTTTCATTATGGTAGTGTTTGGAATTCAATTCACACATGTAAAGAGTATCACGGTTTTTATTATGATTATTATGAACTGAAATATTAGGTAATGAATAACACACAGGGGGGTGAATGTGTTTAAGTGTTTTTGAGATTTTCTTGATTTGTTTATAGTGGTGAACAAAGTAAATTGAATCTTATAGTGAACTGTGTTACTGGAATTAAGCATTTAACAATAAAGAACACAGATCTTCAAAACTCACTTATTTTATATTAAAATTAAGAAAGTCTTGCTACAAAATTTCTAGGCTCTTTTATAATAAAGAGCTTAGCTGTTTCCTTGAGAGAATACAAATTTTTTGATCTAAATTGTTACAACTAAACAAAGCAGCCAGTGTTTACTTTATAGAACAGTAAACACTGGTTATTACAGAACATGCAACATCAAGTACCAAAGCCTATTTTTGGATAATCAAATCTTTCTATTTCTGGGTTAATGTATCTTTGCTAATCTTGCACGCCTGTGACTTTACTTTGCTAGTTAATTTTGGCCCTTGATCTTATACTCTTAAAGCTGCTTTTGTAGACTTGTCAATCCAATTGATTAGATTGTTAATTGCTTGATAATCTTGGATATTGAACTGTTCTGCAATTTGTACTTTGAGTTTTACCTCGAGATCTCCAGTTTTGCATATAGAGAACTTAACATCTCGATAAGTATATTGGCTTATCGAGATCTCTAATCACTCTATAGTTGTTTTGACTTGTAGAGGTCTCTGAGTTCTCTATAAGAGAATTTAGCTTGTCGAGATCTCTCATCTTCATGTCTTCACTTTGGCTTATCGATATCTCTGAGTTCTCTAGTGGCAAATAGACTTATCGATATCTCATAGATCTCTAGTGATATTTTGACTTGTTGATATCTCAGAGATCTCTAGTGATATTTTGACTTGTCGATATCTCTAGAGTGAGAAGTGAAGAAATGACTTGTCGCTATCTCCAATCTTCATGTCTTCAATTTGGCTTGTCGATATCTCCGAGTTCTCTAGTAGATTTCCTGACTTCTCTATAAGTCATTCTGGAGTTCTCGAATGACTTCTCTATAGCACTTAATCTGTGACTTGTAGAGATCTTGACTTAGAATATTTTTCTCAAAACAGATTTATTCAACTCCAAGCTTCTTCATAATTCTTCCGAGGCATTATCTTTTTTATCTTCTTCCAGATAGGATTCTTAGGCTTGATACTATTTACTGAAAAATACTCCAGTCCGTCCTAGAATATTTTTATAGACTTAAATGATATAATACAAAATGCAACCTTAGATTACAATACAACTTACTTAGGGTTGTCAATTTGACTTAGTCTTGTTATAGTATAGGAATGTATTGCATAACAATCTCCCCCAATTTGTGAGAAGAATGCTTAACAGAAATTCATGCCTGTTAACAAGACTAACCCAAGTTACAATGGAAAATTAAACTAAACATATAAATGACACAAATACATCATTTATTCATCAGATGATTTCTTGAGGTTTAGCAGTTACATTCATCAGACAAAAACTGGAACTTTTGATTCTTCTCTAATGAGGTCCTTTAGGTATACAAGAATTTCAAGTTCCTCTATGATTGGTGTTCTTGTTAGAGCTTCAATAAGTTTGAGTCTGTCTTTCTTTGGATAACCATCTAACATTTCAATCCTGAATTTTGAGAATGAGCCAACTTTTACATTTAGAAATCTTCCATCCTTGGAAATTCTGCTCATCCCTTTTGCCTTGAATTCTTCTTTTCTTTTAATATACATTTCAATCTCCTCATCATTCTTTCTCTTCTTCTCCTCATATTCAGCTTGATTTCTAGCTCTTTTTTCCTCCCTTGCAATTAACCATTCAGCTAAAACAGATCTCCATGCTCTTGTAGCGGTATCCTTATTATTTAGTAAGCTTATCACTCTTTTAATTTCTGTGGGAGAGAAAGAGTCCATTAAGTTTTTGCTAAGAAATGTGAAGGAACCATCTTCATAGTAGATTTTTACTTCCCTCAGAGTTACAACCCAGACTCTAACTATTTCCTCAGCTAGTTGTTAAAAATTATCTTCATCTGAGATGCACCAATTTAAAGGTAGAAAATCACTTTACTTGAAACAATTCCATATGGCCCTTTCATTAACTTGTACTTTTTCAACATCCTTAGCTTTCTTAGGTTTCCTCCCAACAAACTTGTCGTGAATTTTGAGTGAAGGCTTGATATAAGATAAGTTTGTGATTTTCCTGAGAGATGTTTGGCTTGATGTGATTGGTATTTTTAGAAAGGTGTTAGTAGTTTGTTTGTATAGGAATTTAGGCTTAGAGGTTTGAAGTGGGTTGATGTTTGAGTTTGATGGCTTTGAATGTTGAGCTAGAGTTGTTTGGATTTTTAGGGTTAGTTGTGGTTCTGAGCCATCTTGCCTTTGTTTGCTTCTTCTTTCTTCCCTCCTTTTCTTGTCACCATCCTTCTTCCCATCCTGCTTCTTATCCTTGCTACCAGTTGCCTTAGAGGTTTGACTTGGATTTGAGCCAAAAAAATTTTGATTATCTTTCTGCTCATCATCATCCTTATCATTCCTTAGATTGAATTGAGTGTTTGGCAACATGGTGTCAGAATTTGTTAAATATCTGTCTAGGATTTGTATCATCTCCTTCTTGCTCCTTTTGTACTTTAGATCAGACTGCAAAGTCATGATCAGCCTCATGTTTGATCAGACATAGTTTTTAGAAACAAGGAAGTGCTTGCATTTCTTTGTTGTTGGACAGATGTAGACTACTCCTTTGTTTGGATACAGATAAGCTTCAGGAAAAGCTGCTATCTGTGCAATTTTGAACTCATAAAGAAGTTGAGTGTCTTCTAGAATAACTCGATTTACTCTATCAATCATTACATCCAGTTCAGATGCTCTTAAAGTTTTAAGATTTGGAAGAGACACCTGAAGAAGACATCTGTCCATACCTTCATCATTGATATTTACAACAATCTTTTTCTCCAAGAAATCATCAATTTTTACAACTACTGCCCTGATGAAGTTGATGTTCTTGGCCAAAACTTTCTTGTAGGTCATGTAGTTATTTTGAAGAGACATTCTTAGTACTGCAAGAAGTTCACTGAATTCTTGGTCTTGATTTTGTCCTTCTGCAGCCTTTAGAAGTCTTTCTTTTCTAACATCATGAGAGACTTGATTATGTGAAGAACTTTGACCAACCTGAATAGGCTCTTTAGATTTAGCTTTAGCATCCGTGGATTATTGAATCCTAGCCTCAATCTCCCCCTTAGTCTTGGTGACAGGCATGAGTAGGAGAGTTGGAATTTCTGGCCTTATTTGTTCAGGTAGTGAGGGCACTGGTATGTTGAGCTTCCCCATGATGGCTCCCAAAGCAATATAATTTTGCATTTGGTGATACTTGTGAGAGTCTACCAGGGTTTTGATATCTGATTGTTGACTTTTTACCTAGAGAAGTCAAAGCTTGAACTTGAGCATTGAGAGAGGCATTTTAGGTCTCTAGAGAAGCCACTTGTGTCTTGAGATCTTGAAAGTCTTGTGTAGAGGAGCTTGATTTGATCCAGCTTCCACATTGTGTTATTGGATTTTGTGATATGATCTTGAACTACCTTGTGCAAAGCTACAAAGGAGTCTTTCAGTTGTATTACACTCTTGTAAATCCCACTGAGATCATACCTTGACATTGGTTCTGCAAAGGTCTTGAATTGGTTTTTGATTTCTGTCTGAGAGGGGATGATTTGATCCATTTTTCCCCTCACCATTCTCATAATCTTGTCTTGATGTCCATTCAATATTATTTGAAGTGCTTTTCTATAATTGTGGAAAGCCTTGATTTGAGCTTTGTAGACATCATTGATAATATACACCTCTTGGGGAGTTAGGGATCTAACATTGCTTCCCAGAATGGTGATGTACTCCTCACTGAACTGAGCTAGCACATCATCCATTTCAATAGTGAATTCCTTATCCAGCCAAGCATCACAGTTAGCATCCTGACCAGCTTTATCAAAAAAAATTGCTTGATTTTCTTCAACATCAGCCTGGTAGGTGAGCATGATAGCTTGGTAGTTCCGGTTTGACATGTTGGATGTGAGTAGCTGTTGTGATATTTGTGCAAGGCCTCCAAGCTGATCAACTATAAGATCTTCAATGTTTGGTTAATTTTCAGTTTTTTGGAGCCACTGGGAGATTAAGTGTGGTTGTTAAGGTTGAGATGTTGAGGGTTGAGGATCAGAACCACCTGTGACAGGAGTCACAGTTAGACTCACATATTTCTCTGTGTTTGTGACAAGTTATTGTTCCTCACACATAGTGGGAACCTCCAATTGGATTGGAAGGGATTTGATTGGGTTACTGTCATGTGCACCAGTCTCAAACTCTTGTGTGTCTTGCACCACACTGTCACCTGAATATGCTATACTTACCTCCCCTATGACAGGATCATTGGCAATTATACTCCTAACATCTATTGCTAATGCAATTTCTGCTAAGGTTTTGAGGAGAGTGTTTCCTGGAATAGGAACCTCCAATTGAATTGGAGAGGATTTATATAGCTCCCCCTTAGGAGTACTACCCTCAAACCTAACAGCATGTGAGCGATGATTTTCACATAAAGGTGCATTTGTGACATCCATGGGGTCTTTAGTAAAAACTGATGAATCCCCAATGGTTTTGATGGTGTCATCAAGGTCTGCCCCAGCTATTAGCCTCTCACCATCTGAATGTAGTGTATGGGTGGTGAGCAAGGTTTCTTGAACCAAGTCACTTGATTGAGGCAACACTTGAGAATTTGATTCAAGTGTTTCAATATTGGGAGAAAAAATATTGGAAATAAGATTTTGAAGTTCAGAATTGAGTGTTGTCAGCTCCCCTGAATGGATGAGAGAGCTTCAAGGGATGTGCTTTCCTTGTGTGTACCATCCTTATTTCTCCTACCATACACTTAAATTTTTTCAAGAGTTGGTTGTGCAAACTCTTTACATGATACATTGGGGAGAATTCTCTTTTCAATAGAAACACCCTGTTGAGAGGATGTCTCTAGAATCTGTTTTGCCCCATTTGTACTACTGCATCCTTTTGGGAGGATACAAAGGTGGTTTGAGTGGCCAGCTCAGTTTTCTTAACCTTCTTTGTCTTTCTGACCAATGGTGACTAGGTTCTGTATGTTCCACACCACTCTCATTTATGATTGGTAAAGGTGCCTGCTTTCTCTTCTTTTTACTCACTTCACCCTTTTGGGAGGATGAAGTGGTTGGTTTCCTAGCTGTTACATGTATAGAAAGAAGGGTCTCAACATTGGAAGGTCCCTGTTGGTGTTCCTGTGTTTGTACTTCCACAGGTGCAAAGACCATTGTTGTACTAGATTGAGCATTAGCCCTCATGCTAGGCATAGGAGAAGGGTAAGTCCTAAACCTCTCCATCATGAATGGAGTTATTTTGAGACTTACAGGTACCTTGTTCTTTGTAGTAAGTGATCCAAATAGAATTTTGGACACTTGCTTACAATTGCTATTTGTGATATGTCTACACCATTCATCAAATGTATGTCATTCACTTTATATTTCAAAGCAGACATAATGAATTTAGGAAGAAAAATTTCCTTATCTCTTGACTCCAATGGCATTGTTAGCCTAGTATTCAATTCCTCCAATATGTAGTTTCCTACATTGATCTGTTTGTTGTGAGCCATTGAGTAGACCAGATTCTGGACAACACTAGATATGTTGTCAAACCCCGACTTCCTGCAAGTAAAAACCCTTATCACATAATCAAAAAGAAAGGACCATTCCCTCCTTAGGTGCTTCTTGTTCATGATTAACAGGTTGATCTTCTCAGAATAGTTAATGAAGTCCATGAATTCATAGAGTTCATCCTGAGTTGGAGCCTCCACCATATTGTCAGTAGGTATTCCTAATTTCATATTGATATCATTCTCAAATATCTCCACCTCTTGGCCCTTGATTGTACAATTTATTATAATTGATGCAGCCTGGTTCTCATGCACAATTGTCCTTGTTACTGTTGTGTTCCAAAAATCCCCTAACACATCCAAGTAAAGCATATGATTAACAGTAAGAGCCTCTACAAAGTAAGTCTCAGACAGGAACTTGACAAAACTTTTGAAAGTTTCAGGAGCTTGATTTGCATCTAAGAATGCAAGGAAGTTAGTCTCCTTTGGGATGAAGGGTACAATATTGTTTGCTGCCATTTTTATGAGTATGAAGCTTAGTGGGTAAGAAAAATTAGTGAGAGAAAGCTTGAAACGGGAGAGAAATCGGTTTTGGATTGAAAAATCTAGGTCACTTAGAGTTCTCAAAGGCGTAAGTATATGTATCGA
This sequence comes from Apium graveolens, assembly GCF_009905375.1. Classification (NCBI taxonomy): domain Eukaryota; kingdom Viridiplantae; phylum Streptophyta; class Magnoliopsida; order Apiales; family Apiaceae; genus Apium; species Apium graveolens. The sequence goes on along the minus strand of NC_133650.1, from coordinate 8,325,657 downwards.
GATGTCTAGGTACTTATAGTAAAAGCAGATGACTTATCGATAAGTTAAAAATAGACGTTTGGAATATACTTATCGAGAAGTCATTTTGAATGTGAATTACATATCGAGATGTCATTTTAATTTACTCTTTTAGAGAACTAAAAAATAACTTATTGAAATATCAAATAAATACCCAGTTTGTCCAAAGTGGACTGAATTGTTTCCAATTTTTATTTGAATAAATCAAACTAAAAATCAAAATTATTTTGTCAAAAGTATTTTACTAAAATAATTTATTAGATTAAATTATTTTAGTTCTTAGTTATCTATAAGTCTAATAATTATGTTTGTAGAGAACTCTGTGAATTAACTGTTAGTGTAGGTGCCCTAGAGGCAATACATTATTCTTTTATAATCTTTATGTCAGTTGATCATTCAATAAATGTATTTATTATGACCTTAATTACTGCAATATTTTGTTAGCATAATAAATGTCCTTAGAATTATGATACAAATTGTATAGTTTAAGTACATGACTTGAACTTGAGATTATATAATATATCATATTCTTAAAGGTCCCTAGTCGAGTATTATTATATAGGACAATAATAATACATAGATAGACTAGTATGTTGTTTGACAAGATAACCACATCTCATTGGTTATAAGTATGGGGATACTAAAGTCAATACATAGGTACATGTGAGAGTACATGGTACTGGACAGACCCACAGTGAGATTCTTCATGTTTAATAAAGTCATAAGAAAGACTCACAGTGATAATGGTGTAACGATCCTTTGACTTTAAATCATTATATTTCTATACGAGGATTAATATACTTTGACTACATTAAAAGTTACTTTTGATCGGGTGATGATAAAAGTGGACATCGGGTATATCATGAGTCGTATGAGAAATATGAATGGTAGATAAAGGATTTAACCCTTTTATAATTAGGAGAGATATTATTGGCCTCTTGATTGAGTGAGATTATAAAAGCATGGTCATGCTCAAATAATGATTTGTCTCGATAATCTACTCATGGATCAAGTAAACCCGGATTAAATGTTGAAGAGGATGACTAAATACATGTCTCGAGTTTAATCTATAATATGTATGGTTAAAGGGATTATATTACACGAAAAACATTAATCATGAAAGGTTTTATCTAATCACGATTTAATTATTGTTTAATTGGGTAACAATGATGTATTACTAGATACCGCTCATTGTTAATAATTTTATTAGAGAATAAAATTATTGCCAATTAAATAATAGCCTATAGGGTCGCACAAATAGAGCACTTAATGGAATAGTTAATTTAAATTATGGATTTAAATTAATTGATGATTATTTGAATTTTATTATAATTAAGTAAGACTTAATTGAGATAATATAAATTCGAATTAAAAGGAATGTTTTTTGCCCATAATAATTAAGTATGACTTAGTTATTAATTAAATAATAGAAATTCATTTTTATTATTTAATCCAATACCTACTAGGGTTGGGCTTTGGTGTTATGGGCCTTTTTAATCAGCCATTATAAATACATAATGATTGGTTAAAGAGGCTTGTACGTTTTTGAGAAAACCCTAGCAGCAAAGAGAGGCAGAGGCAATTCAGATCGTCAAGAAGGAGGCTAGTACATCCATTCCGTAGTCAAGTTCGTGAGACGTTCTTGAAGGTGCTCGTGTGGATACCATAGAGGTGTTTCTCCGAGAGGTAGACACAGAGCGTGATAGCTAGGATCTCCGTTGAGTTCGTGAAAGTTAAGCTCTTGAAAGGTATGATTCGTTATCTCCATAATCTGCCCATAATTATACATGGATCCTGTTTTTGGGTTTCAAATTTTTTGTTTTATTTACGTTTATCCGTTGCGTTTTATGCCTTCGAAACCCAACAATGGCATCAGAGCTACGTGTATAAGGGGCTGATTTGGTTACGTGTTTACTGTATTTTTATAAGTATGCATGTGTGATGAGTCTGCCATGATAACAGTTATGTTATATGAGTCTGCCATGATAACAGTTATGTTATATGAATGATATGATGAATCTGTTAATGATCTATATGATGATACTAGTATGTTTAAGATCTGCCATAACTCATATGTATGCGATCTCTTAAAATATGTATATTGATACATGTTTTTGGTAACTGGGATATGGATCGTGTGTATACTGATATATGCTTCTGGAATAGTATTCTGATACATGTTTTGCTAGTATTCTGATACTTGATTCTGATCCGCGTGCTTAGGGTTTCGTTTTTAATTTGTGCTTATGACATATGCTTTACTTATTTATTATTCTTGATTGGATCATGATAAGTGATAAATAGTATGTCATCTTTATATGATCTATCATGTTCTTTAATGGTTACTTGAGCATGGTGCATGGTTATGGCCTTAAGACCTTAGTTGTAATGGTTTACTCTTTTGGTTTGTAATAAATACGACTTGCATGTCATTTTCTATTTGTAGTTATTTTATCTCGAATGTAACTGGAGTTCTTTTGTAAGTTCATTAGTATAATTCTTAATGTAACATCCAAGAAGGACAAGGGAAAGAGGAGGCATCCTATGGAGGCCAAGGAGACAATGGAAGCAATAGAGAAGACATATGTAATATTTATTTTTACACCATAGACTGACCTTGATCTTTTCATTAGCCTGAAAAGATCACATAGGATTGGGCCATAACTATTGCACGTTTACTTTACGAACTTTTCATATGATGTATAAATAGTATGTGTAGAGTAGAAAATGCATATTTTAATTAGATTAATGATGCATGTATGTATTAGATACATCACCCATGCCATGCCTTTAAACAAGATAAAATCTGTAACGACTCAAGATTTAAAATTAACAAACGATCATGAGATTCTTGTGTTTATGAAACACGGAATAAAATACGAATTTTCTATATTTCTGACATGGGGCGATTTTGTCAACAACGGGTTCATAGAACTTGTAAGGCTGTGGGTTTTAAGCGAGACCGATGTGACTCCTCCACTACCTGGAAATCAAACCATTGACGAGTATTGATTTGAAGTATTTTATTCAAGGAAAAATTGGGAATCTCTTTATGATGGGATCATGATCATTCTAAATTAAAAATCCCTAAGTAAAAATATTAAGTTTTAATCAGATGCTTTCCAATGAATGAACACTCATTAAATCCTAGATCGATAAGGGGAAGGGCTGTCAGTGGCAGGGGACTCCTATCTATCATGGTGAAATGCGACGAATATAAACGGTTATATTCGGACGTTGTATCATTGGGTCTAACTTAACTGAGTCATCATAATAAGGTGAATATAAACGGTTATATTCAACTATTATGAACTTAGAAGTATAGAGTTTGGTTAAAAATCTATTAGATAGATAAGATCAATTGTTGTTCACCAAATTATCCAAGAATTATATATGATATAATTAACAACTGTTGTCTACCTAAATAATCATGTTTTAAGGATACCAGTGGTTGACTTAGAACATGACGAAATATGGATCTTGGCTCACTAGAAGGATTTATGGGATATACTTTCCGAATTAATAGTTAGGGCTATTAATTTGATAAAAAAAATAGTGGGAGATATATTATGAATATATCATAATCATATGAACATAAAATTTTAACTCAGACAATCTAATGTTTATTTTGTACTTTTATTATTGTAGATACTGAGTAATGGCAAACAACACAAACACACTATCCGTACGTTCAGTCCTTGAGAAGGACAAGCTGACAGGAGGAAACAACTTTCTAGACTGGCAGAGGAATTTGAGGATTGTCCTCAGGCAGGAGCGCAAGCTTCATGTCATTGATATTCCTCCTCCAGGCCCCCTTCCTGAGGGTGCTACTGCTGATGAACGAGCAGCACGCACAAGGGATGAGAATGATGCAAATGATGTTGCATGTCTTATGTTGGCAACTATGAGTGCTGAGCTTCAAAGACAGCATGTGCATATGGATGCATATACTATCAATGAGCACTTGCAAAGCATGTTTGCAAGCCAAACTCGTCAAGAAAGGTTCAACACGAGTAAGTCACTTTTTAATTGTAAACAAGGGGCGATTGAACCAGTTGGCCCACATGTTCTGAAGATGATTGGTTACATTGAGTACCTTGAAACTTTGGGTTTCCTGATTGGTCCGGAAACTGGTATTGACCTAATCATGAATTCTTTGAACAACAAATTCACTCAGTTTGTTGTGAACTACAATATGAATGAATTTGACAAAACACCTACTAAATTGTTGCATATGTTGAGAACATATGAGACCAACATGAAGACAGCTGAACCTGCTCCCATACTGATGGTGGGAAATAAAGGTAAGGCCAAAGAGAAGGGCAAATGGAAGGGTAAGAAGAAGATTGGATCTAATTCTACACCCAAGCCAAAGTCAGGTCCCAAACATGCTTTAAAGCCTAAAGGTGGTGTGGCCAAGGGTGAATGTCACTACTGTAAGAAAGATGGTCACTGGAAGAGAAACTGTCCAATTTACTTGGAGGATCTGAAGAAAAAGAAAGCAGTTCAGATTTCTGGATCAGGTATTTATGTTATAGAAGTCAATTTGTCTATTTCTACATCTTGGGTATTTGATACTGGATGTGCTTCTCACATTTGTATAAATATGCAGGGCCTGCAGAGAAGTAGAACTTTGGCTAAGGGAGAAGTGGACCTAAGAGTAGGCAATGGAGCAAAAGTTGTTGCTTTAGCTGTAGGGACTTATTATTTATCTATGCCCTCTGGGCTTGTTTTAGAACTAGAAGACTGTTTTTACGTGCCTGTGATTCGCAGAAACGTTATTTCTGTTTCTTGTTTGGACAAGAAAGGTTTTTCGTTTACAATAAAGAACAACAGTTGCTCTTTTGCTTTGAATGATTTAACCTATGGTGTTGCGCGTTTATTTAATGGTTTATATGTTCTTGATTTAGATAACCCTGTCTGTAATATAGAAAATAAACGACTTAAAATGAATGACTCAAATCAAACATACCTCTGGCATTGTCGTCTAGGCCACATAAATGAGAAACGCATATCCAAATTACATAAGGATGGATACTTGGATAAGTTTGATTTTGAATCATACCAAGAATGCGAATCTTGTTTGCTTGGTAAGATGACTAAAGCCCCTTTCACTGGTAAGGGTCAAAGGGCCACTAAACGTCTGGAGCTAATACATAGTGATGTATGTGGCCCAATGCGTGTAATGGCTAGAGGAGGCTACTACTACTTCATAACATTTACTGATGATTTCAGTAGATATGGATATGTATATCTTATGAAGAACAAATCCGATTCTTTTGAAAAATTTAAAGAATACAAGGTTGAAGTAGAGAAGCAAATTGGCGGAGATGCAAGTATTAAGATCTTACGATCCGATCGTGGGGGTGAATAATTAAGCACCGAATTTAGAGAGTATTTGAAAGAGTGTGGTATTGTATCACAAATCACTCCGCCAGGAATACCTCAATGGAATGGAGTTTCAGAGAGGAGAAATCGCACCTTGTTGGACATGGTGTGATCGATGATGAGTCATGCAGATCTTCCAATTAGTTTCTAGGGTTACGCTCTAGAAACAGCGGCTTTCACACTTAACCATGTTCCTACTAAGAAGGTTCAAAAGACTCCATATGAGATATGGAAGGAGAAACGGTCAGGCATGAACTTTATGAAAGTTTGGGGATGTAAGGCGTTTGTGAAACGTCAAGAATCTGACAAGCTTGGACCTAAATCCGAAGAGTGCATTTTTGTAGGATACCCTAATGAAACAAAGGCGTATTATTTTTATAGTCCTTCTGAGTAGAAAGTGTTTATTGCTCGAGATGCTATCTTCATGGAAAGAGATTTTGTTTCCAAAAGAAACAGTGGGAGAACTATAGATCTCGATGAAGATCGAGAACCGCAAAATAGCATTGAACCTGAAGTGGAACAAGAGCAGAATAATGATAATGCTCAACAAACACAGGTTGTTTGTAGATCTGGTAGATTTCGCCTTGAGCCAGAGAGATATGGATTTCTCATGACTCAGTGTGGTAATTTGATGCTCATAGATGAAGATGAGCCTCTCACATACCAAGATGCTATGAACAGTCCAGACTCTAAGAGATGGCTTGAAGCTATGAAATCTGAGATAGATTCCATGTACGAAAACCAAGTATGGACTTTGGTTGATCCACCTGAAGGGGTAAAACCCATAGGGTGCAAATGGATTTTTAAGAAGAAAAAGGGCATGGATAGAAATGTTCAGACCTATAAAGCTAGGTTGGTTGCAAAAGGTTTCAAACAAATTTATGGTATTGACTATGATGAAACTTTCTCACCAGTGGCTATGGTCAAGTCTATAAGGATTTTACTTGCCATTGCAGCATTCCATGATTATGAAATCTGGCAAATGGATGTCAAAACAGCCTTCCTTAATGGAAGCCTTGAAGAGGATGTGTACATGACACAACCTGAGGGTTTTGTCGATCCAAGGAATGCTGGAAAGGTATGTAAATTGCGTCGATCCATTTATGGATTGAAGCAATCCTCTAGGAGATGGAATATCTGTTTTGATGAAATAGTCACAGAGTATGGCTTTGTTCAAAACGAAGATGAACCGTGTGTTTACAAGAAGGTTAGTGGGAGCTATGTGGCATTCATAGTACTATATGTTGATGATATACTAATAATAGGGATAGACATACCTTCTCTAAAGGCTGTTAAGACTTGGTTAGGGAGCAATTTCTCCATTAAAGACTTAGGAGAGGCATCCTACATTCTAGGAATGAGGATCTATAGAGAAAGATCTAGAAGGATGATCGGTCTAAGTCAGAGCACATACATTGATAAGGTTTTGCATCATTTTGGAATGCAAAATGCAAAAAGGGGATATGTCCCCGTGTCTCAAGGGATAACGATCTCCAAGGACCAGTGTCCGAAATCATTGGATGAGAAGGACCACATGAATAAAGTTCCATATGCTTCAGCAATTGGATCTTTCATGTATGCAATGGTATGTACTCACCCAAATGTCTCGTATGCTTTGAGCATGACGAGCAGATACCAGTCTAATCTGGGTGAAGGTCACTGGACGGCAGTTAAGAATATTCTTAAGTACCTGAAAAGAACTAAATATTCATTCTTGGTGTATGGAGGAGAAGAGAAACTCGTTGTAAAAGGTTACACCGATGCAAGTTTCCAAACAGACAGAGATGATACTGTATCACAGTCTGGTTTTGTGTTTTGTCTAAACGGAGGTGCTGTAAGCTGGAAGAGTTCAAAGCAAGAAATAGTAGCTGATTCTACAATGGAGGCTGAGTACATTGCAGCTTGTGAAGCAGCTAAGGAGGCCGTTTGGATTCAAAAGTTCATTTCTGATTTAGGAGTGGTTCCATCGATCGTAGATCCCATTGATCTATACTGCGATAATAATGGAGCCATTGCACAGGCTAAAGAACCTAGATCACACTCCCGGGCTAAACATATACTCAGGAGATTTCACCTTATTCGAGAGATTAATGAAAGGGGTGATATACACATATGTAAAGTGCACACAAATGATAACATTGCAGACCCACTGACCAAAGGCTTATCACAGCAGAAGCACGATGGTCACACTAGTTCCATGGGTATTAGATATATGGGTGATTGGCTCTAGTGCAAGTGGGAGATTGTTAGTGTAGGTGCCCTAGAGGCAATACATTATTCTTTTATAATCTTTATGTCAGTTGATCATTCAATAAATGTATTTATTATGACCTTAATTACTGCGATATTTTGTTAGCATAATAAATGTCCTTAGAATCATGATACAAATTGTATAGTTTAAGTACATGACTTGAACTTGAGATTATATAATATATCATATTCTTAAAGGTCCCTAGTCGAGTATTATTATATAGGACAATAATAATACATAGATAGACTAGTATGTTGTTTGACAAGATAACCACATCTCATTGGTTATAAGTATGGGATACTAAAGTCAATACATAGGTACATGTGAGAGTACATGGTACTGGACAGACCCACAGTGAGATTCTTTATGTTTAATAAAGTCATAAGAAAGACTCACAATGATAATGGTGTAACGATCCTTTGACTTGAAATCATTATATTTCTATACGAGGATTAATATACTTTGACTACATTAAAAGTTACTTTTGATCGGGTGATGATAAAAGTGGACATCGGGTATATCATGAGTCGTATGAGAAATATGAATGGTAGATAAAGGATTTAACCCTCCTATAATTAGGAGAGATATTATTGGCCTATTGATTGAGTGAGATTATAAAAGCATGGTCATGCTCAAATAATGATTTGTCTCGATAATCTACTCATGGATCAAGTAAACCCGGATTAAATGTTGAAGAGGATGACTAAATACATGCCTCGAGTTTAATCTATAATATGTATGATTAAAGGGATTATATTACACGAAAAATATTAATCACGAAAGGTTTTATCTAATCACGATTTAATTATTGTTTAATTGGGTAACAATGATGTATTACTAGATACCGCTCATTGTTTATAATTTTATTAGAGAATAAAATTATTGCCAATTAAATAATAGCCTATAGGGCCGCACAAATAGAGCACTTAATGGAATAGTTAATTTAAATTATGGATTTAAATTAATTGATGATTATTTGAATTTTATTATAATTAAGTAAGACTTAATTGAGATAATATAAATTCGAATTAAAATGAATGTTTTTTGCCCATAATAATTAAGTATGACTTAGTTATTAATTAAATATTAGAAATTCGTTTTTATTATTTAATCCAATACCTACTAGGGTTGGGCTTTGCTGTTATGTGCCTTTTTAATCAGCCATTATAAATACATAATGATAGGTTAAAGAGGCTTGTACGTTTTTTAGAAAACCCTAGCAGCAAAGAGAGGCAGAGGCAATTCAGATCGTCAAGAAGGAGGCTAGTACATCCATTCCGTAGTCAAGTTCATGAGACGTTCTTGAAGGTGCTCGTGTGGATACCATAGAGGTGTTTCTCCGAGAGGTAGACACAAAGCGTGATAGCTAGGATCTCCGTTGAGTTCGTGAAAGTTAAGCTCTTGAAAGGTATGATTCGTTATCTCCATAATCTGCCCATAATTATACATGGATCCTGTTTTTGGGTTTCGAAATTTTTGTTTTATTTACGTTTATCCGCTGCGTTTTATGCCTTCGAAACCCAACATTAACACTATTAGAGAACTCGAAAATGACTTATCGATAAGTCACTCGAGAAGTTAGAAAATTGACTTATCGATAACTCACTCGAGAAGTCTTAAAATGACTTGTCGATAAGTCAATTAGACTTATCGAGAACTCAGTTCTCTATACACTTTGCTCACTTTGATTCTGTCGTGTATTATTTTACATACTGAAATTGCAAATCAACACTTAGACAGTTTACTTAGAATTTGAACAATTCCAAGCTGAATTTTTATTTTTGAATAATAAATATGCAGAGATTTCTGAAATATTTATAATTCATATTTGTGTTAATTTCTAATAAAATCAAATTAATTTTGATTTACTGGAAATTAATCTGCTACAACATATTAGCTGAGTTCTTGTCTTAGGATAAAGAATTTAGTGTTCCAATTTCACCTACAAGTCTAGTGAAAGTTGCTTCATCCAAAGGTTTGGTAAATATATCAGCTAATTATTTTTCTGTTGGAAAAAAAATGAGCTCAATGGTACCATTTACTGCATGTTCTCTAATAAAATGGTACCTTACATCAATGTGCTTTGTCCTAAAATGATTAACTGGATTAGCCATAATAGATATAGCACTAGTATTGTCACACATAATTGGAATTTTGTGTAACACTAGGCCATAGTCCATTAGCTGATTTCTAATCCAAAGCACTTGAGCACAACAACTTCCAACAACTATGTATTCTGCTTCAGCTGTGGAAGTTGACACAGATTATTATTTCTTACTATGCCAGGATACAAGTCTTTGTCCAAGAAACTGACAGCTTCCACTAGTGCTCTTTCTGTCCACCCTGCATCCAGCAAAATCTGCATCTGTGTATCCAACAGCTTCAAAACCAGTTCCCTTGGGATACCATAATCCCAAGTTTGGAGTCCCCTTCAAGTATCCAAAAATTCTCTTAACAACCATCAAATGTGATTCTTTTGGATTGGCTTGAAATCTTGCACATAGACATGTTGCAAACATGATGTTTGGTCTACTTGTAGTTAAGTAAAACAATGATCCAACCATTCCTCTATAACTTGAAATGTCTACACTTTTGCCTTTTCTATCTTCATCCAACTTTGTTGTTGTAGACGTAGGTGACGTAGGTGTAGAAGCAGGTGAACAATCAACCATACCAAACTGTTATTCCTAGAGGACTAACAATGAGATTTACAGAAGGGGGGTTGAATGTAAATCTCAAAACTTTTTCAGGTTTTGAGAAGTTTATTAAAGCAGTGTGTTCTAGATGAACAAGTGTATGAATTGCTTTGAGCTAATGCAGACAGATATATATTCAAACACAAAATGTAAAGAACACAACAAACTTTAAAAACTTTTCTGGTGGATTTGTTGTTCCACCAGAGATGGTATATTAGAAAATCTGTGTTCAACAATGTTGATCACAGCTGCATCCTAGTACAAACTAGATGAATTTTCTCTCAAGATATTTCTTAACAGCTCTGGAAAATCTCTCTCTAATTACTAGCTTCTTCTTGGTTTATATATTACCAAGTGTACAAGTGAAAAACAATATAAAATTACAATAGTAAAATAAGTTCTTCACTTGCTTCTTTTCCTGTCACTCCAAGTACTTGTTGACTATTGCATCTTTGTACTAAAGAAGAACGGCTGCTTTTTCTGTTGATCCTGAAATTCGGCTACCACATCTCAGTTTTCTCTGTCAACCATGTGCCTCTGTCTGTAGGTACAACTACCACTTATCAACGGCTAATAGCAGAACATCCGTTGAAGCTTTCATCCGGTAATGACTTCATCCGTTGAAGGATGTTATCCGTTGAAGCTTTCATCCGTTGAGCATTTATCCGTTGATGCTCTCATCCGTTGAAGGATGTTATCGTTGAAGCTTTAGAGACATCCGTTGAAGCTTAGCTTCTCATCCGTTGAAGGTCTTTAAGTCATCCGTTGATACCACTTCATTTATACAAAATTACAAGGCATGAAATATTTACAATTGGCCTTCCTATCTGCATATCATCTAGTAGTCAACATGACTTATAGTTTCTCTCAACTTCTAAGAATTACATTTTA